>NC_073256.2:4557954-4860984 GCF_029289425.2 Pan paniscus
CTACACCGCTATCTGTGCAAACATGGAAATATCTACACCGCCATCTGCATACACATGGAAATATCCACACCGCCATCTGTATAAACATGGAAATATCTACACCAACATCTGTAAAAACATAGAAATATCTACAAATCCATCTGCATAAACATTGAAATATCTGCAACGACATCTGTATAAACATGGAAATATCAACACCGCTATCACTATAAACATGGAAGTACCAACACCGCCCTCTGTATAAACATGGAAATATCTACACCATCTGTATAAACATGGCAATATCTACACCGCTATCTGTATCAACATGGAAATATCTTCACCGCTATTTGTATAAACATGGAAATACCTACACCAAATCGGTATAAACATGGAATTATCTACACCGCCATCTGCATAAATATGGAAATAAGTTCACCGCTATCTCTACGAACATGGAAATATCTACAACACCATCTGCATAAACATGGCAATATCTACAATGCCACATGTAAAAACATGGAAATATCTAAACAGTCATCTGTATAAACTTGGAAATATCTACACCACCATCTGTATAAATATGGAAATATCAACAATGCCATCTCTATACACCTGGAAATATCTACACCGCCATCTGCATAAACATGGAAATATCTACCCTGCCATCTGGAAAAACATTGAAATATCTACACAGTCATCTGTATTGATACGAAAAAATCTACACCTCCATCGGTATAAACATGGAAATATCAACAATGCCATCTGTATACACATGGAAATATCTACACAGCCATCTGTATAAACATGGAAATACATACAACGCTATCTCTATAAACATGGAAATATCTACACCGCCATCTCTATAAACATGAAAATATCTACACCGCCATCTGAATAAACATCGAAATAACTACACAGTCAACTGCATAAACATGGAAATATCTACACCACCATCTGTATAAACTTGGAAATATCTACACTGCCATCTGTATAAACATGGAAATAACTACAGAGCCATCTCCATAAACATGGAAATATCTACATGGCTATCTGTAGAAACATGGAAAAACCCACACCATTATCTGTATAAACTTGGAAATATCTACACCAATATCTGTAAAAACATGGAAATACCTACACAGCCATTTGTATAAACATGGAAATATCTACACCTCCGTCAGTATAAACATGGAAATATCTACACTGCCACCTGTACACACATGGAAATATCTACACCGCTGTCTGTATAAACATGGAAATATCTACATCGCTATCGTATAAACATGGAAATATCTCCACCAGTATCTGTATAAACCTGGAGATATCTACACCGCTATCTGTATAAACATGGAAATATCTACACCGCTCTCTGTATAAACATGGAAATATCTTCACCGTTATCTGTATAAACATGGAAATATCTACACTGCTATCTGTATATACATGGAAATATCTACATCGCTATCAGTACAAACATGGAAATATCCCCACCGCTATCTGTATAAACATGGAAAAATCTACAACACTATCTGTGTAAACATCAAAATATCTACACAGCTATCTGTGCAAACATGGAAATATTTACGCCACTTTCTGTGTGAAGATGGAAATATCTAAACCGCAATCTGTGCAAATATGGAAATACCTACTCCGCTATCTCTGTAAACATGGAAATATCTACACCGCTATCTCCATCAACATGGAAATATACACACCGCCATCTCTTTAAACATGGAGGTATCTACAACACCATCTAAATAAACAAGAAAATATGTACACTGCCATCTATATAAACATGGAAATATCTACACCGCCATCTCTATAAACTTGGAAATATCTTCACTGCCATTTGTAGAAACATGGAAATATCTACACCGCGATCTGTATAAACGTGGAAATATCTACACCGCTATCTGTATAAACGTGGAAATATCTACACCGCAATCTGTATAATCATGGAAATATCTACACCGATATCTGTATAAATATGAAATATCTTAACCGCTATCTCTAATAAAAGTGGAAATATCTACACTGATATCTGTATAAACATGGAAATATCCTCACTGCTATCTCTATGAACATGGATACATCTACACCGCTATCTCGATAAACATGGAAATATCTACACCGCCATCTGTATAAACATGGAAATATCTACAACGCTATCTGTATAAACATGGAAATATCTACACCGCGATCTGTATAAACATGGAAATATCTACATTGCGATCTGTATAAACATTCAAATATCTAGATCGCTATGTGTATAAACATGGAAATATCTACACAGCTATCTCTATAAACAAGGAAATATCTACACCACCATCTGTATAAACATGGAAATACCTACAAAGTCATCCGTATAAACATGGAAATATCTACACAGCCATCTGTATAAACATGGAAATATCTACACAGACATCTGTTTATACATGGAAATATCTACACTGCGATCAGTATAAACATGGAAATATCTACACCGCTATCTGTATAAACATGGAAATATCTCCACTGCTCTCTCTATAAACATCGAAATATCTACAACGCCATCTGTATAAACATGGAAATATCTACACAGCCATGTGTATATACATGGAAATATCTACACCGCTAACTATATAAACATGGAAATAACTACACCGCTATCTGTATAAACATGGAAATATCTACATCGCCATCTACTTATCCATAGAAATATCTGTGCCGCCATCTGTATAAACATGGAAATATCTACACGGTCATCTGTGTATAGATGGAAATATCAACACCGCCACCTGTACAAACATTGAAATATCTGCACCGCTATCAGTATAAACATGGAAATATCTACCCCGTGGTCTGTATAAACATGGAAATATCTACACTGCTATCTGTATAAACATGGAAATATCTACACCGCTATCTCTATAATCATGGAAATATCTACACCATGATCTGTATAAGCATGGAAATATTTACACCGCTATCTGTATAAACATGGAAATATCTACACAGTTATCTATTTAAATATGGAAATATCTACACCGCTATCTCTATAAACATGGAACTATCTACACCGCCATCTGTATAAACATGGAAATATCTACACTGCTATCTCTATAAACATGGAAATATCTACAATGCCATTTGTAAAAACTTGGAAATACCTATACAGTCATCTGTATAAACATGGAAATATCTACACCACCATCTGTATAAACATGGAAATATCTACAATGCCATCTGTATACACATGGAAAATCTACACGGCAATCTGTGTATAGATGGAAACATCAACACCGCCATCTGAACAAACATGGAAATATCTACACCAATGTCTCCATAAACATGGAAATATCTACACTGCGGTCTGTATAAACATGGAAATATCTACACCGGTATCTGTATAAACATGGAAATACCTTCAACACGATCTGTATAAACATGGAAATATTTACACCGCTATCTGTACAAACATGGAAATATCTGCACCGCTATCTCTATAAACATGGAAATATCTACAAAGCCATCTGTATAAACATGGAAATACCTACACAGTCATGTGTAGGAACATGGAAATATCTACACTGCCATCTGTATAAACGTGGAAATATCTACAAAGCCCTCTGTATAAATATGGAAATATCTGCATAGGCATCGGTATAAACATGGAAATATCTGCACCGCTATCTGTATAAACATGGAAATACCTACACCGCTGTCTCTATTAACATGGAAATATATACACCGCTATGTGTATAAACATGGAAATATCTCCACTGCTGTCTGTATAAACATGGAAATATCTACACCGCAATCTGAATAAACATGGAAATATCTAAACCGCTATCTGTATAAACATAGAAATATCTACACATCTATCTCTGTAAACATGGAAATACCTACACCGCCATCTGTATAAACATGGAAATTCCTACAAAGTCATCTGTGTAAACATGGAAATATCTACTCAGCCATCTGTATAAACATGGAAATATCTACACAGCCATCTGTATATACATGGAAATATCTACACCGCCATCTGTATAAACATGGAAATATCTATACAGTCTTCTGTGTAAACATGGAAATATCTACACCACCATCTGTATAAACGTGGAAATATCTACAATGCCATCTGTATACACATGGAAATACCTACACGGCAATCTGTGTATAGATGGAAACATCAACACCGCCATCTGTACAAACATGGAAATATCTACACTGCTATCTCTATAAACATGGAAATATCTACACTGCGGTCTGTATAAACATGGAAATATCTACACCGGTATCTGTTGAAACATGGAAATATCTACAGCGCCATCTCTATTATCATTGAAATATCTACACTGCCATCTGTAAAAACATGGAAATATCTACACAGTCATCTGAATAAACATGGAAATATCTACACCACCATCTGTACAAACATGGAAATATCTACACCGCTATCTGTATAAACACGGAAATATCTACACCACCATCTGTATAAACATGGAAATATCTACCCCGTGGTCTGTATAAACATGGAAATATCTACACTGCTATCTGTATAAACATGGAAAAATCTACACCGCTATCTCTATAATCATGGAAATATCTACACCATGATCTGTATAAGCATGGAAATATTTACACCGCTATCTGTATAAACATGGAAATATCTACACAGTTATCTATTTAAATATGGAAATATCTACACCGCTATCTCTATAAACATGGAACTATCTACACCGCCATCTGTATAAACATGGAAATATCTACACTGCTATCTCTATAAACATGGAAATATCTACAATGCCATCTGTAAAAACATGGAAATACCTATACAGTCATCTGTATAAACATGGAAATATCTACACCACCATCTGTATAAACATGGAAATATCTACAATGCCATCTGTATACACATGGAAAATCTACACGGCAATCTGTGTATAGATGGAAACATCAACACCGCCATCTGAACAAACATGGAAATATCTACACCGATATCTCCATAAACATGGAAATATCTACACTGCGGTCTGTATAAACATGGAAATATCTACACCGGTATCTGTATAAACATGGAAAT
The DNA here is from genome assembly GCF_029289425.2 of Pan paniscus. Taxonomy (NCBI): domain Eukaryota; kingdom Metazoa; phylum Chordata; class Mammalia; order Primates; family Hominidae; genus Pan; species Pan paniscus. The sequence goes on from NC_073256.2 coordinate 4,563,002, forward strand.
ACCTTCAACACGATCTGTATAAACATGGAAATATTTACACCGCTATCTGTATCAACATGGAAATATCTGCACCGCTATCTCTATAAACATGGAAATATCTAGAAAGCCATCTGTATAAACATGGAAATACCTACACAGTCATGTGTAGGAACATGGAAATATCTACACTGCCATCTGTATAAATATGGAAATATCTGCATAGGCATCGGTATAAACATGGAAATATCTGCACCGCTATCTGTATAAACATGGAAATACCTACACCGCTGTCTCTATTAACATGGAAATATGTACACCGCTATGTGTATAAACATGGAAATATCTCCACTGCTGTCTGTATAAACATGGAAATATCTACACCGCAATCTGAATAAACATGGAAATACCTAAACCGCCAACTCTGTAAACATGGAATTATCTACACCGCTATCTCTATAAACATGGAAATATCTACAACGCCATCTGCATAAACATGGAAATATCTACACCGCCATCTGTATAAACATGGAAATAGCCACACCGCTATCTGTATAAGAATGGAAATATCTACACCGCCATCTGTAAAAACATGGAAATATCTAAACAGTCTTCTGTATAAATATGGAAATATGTACACCTCAATCTCTATAAACATGGAAATATCTGCACTGCCACCTGTATACACATGGAAATATCTACACCGCTATCTGTATAAACATGGAAATATCTCCACTGCTATCTGTATAAACATGGAAATATCTACACTGCTATCAGTATAAATATGGATATATATGTACCGCTTTCTCTATAAACATGGAAATGTCTACACCGCTATCTCTATAAACTTGGAAATACCTACACTGCTACCTGAATAAACATGGAAATATCTACACCACTGTCTATATAAACATGTAAATATCTAAACCGCTATCTCTATAAACTTGGAAATATCTACACCGTTATATGTAAAAACATGGAAATACCTACACCGCCATCTGTATAAACATGGAAATATCTCCACCACTATCTGTATAAACATGGAAATAACTACACCGCTGTCTGTATAAACTTGTAAATATCTACACCGCCATCTGTATAAACATGGAAATATCTACACCGCCATCTGTATATACATGGAAATTTCTCCACCGCTATCTGTATAAACATGAAAATATCTACATTGCTGTCTGTATAAACATGGAAACATCTCCACCACTATCTGTATAAACATGGAAACATCTACACCGCTATCTGTATAAACATGGAAACAGCAACATAGCTATCTTTATAAACATGCAAATACCTACAACGCTATCTGTGTAATCAAGGAAACGTCTACACCGCTATCTGTGTAAAGATGGAAATATCTACACCACAATCTGTGCAAAAATGGAAATATCTACATCGCTATCTCTGTAAACATGGTAATGTCTACACCACTATCTGTATAAACATGGAAATATCTACACCACCATCTGAATAAACTTGGAAATATCTACACCGCCATCTATATAAACATGGAAATATCTACACCGCTATCTGTATACACATGGAAATATTTACACCACTAACTGGGTAAACATGGAAATATCTACATCGCTATCTGTATAAACATGAAAACATCTCCACTGCTATCTCTATAAAGTTGGAAATTTCTCCACCGCTATCTCTATAAACATGGAAATATCTACACTGCTATCTTTATAAACATGGAAATATCTACACCACTATCTGCACAAACCTGGAAATATCTACACTGCCATCTGTATAATCATGGAAATTTCTACAGTGCGATCTGTATAAACATGGAAATATGTACACAGCCATCTCTATAAACATGGAAATATCTACACCACTATCTGTATAAACATGGAAATATCTACACAGCTATCTGTATGAACATGGAAATATCTACACAACTATCTGTATAAACATTGAAATATCTACATGGCTATCTCTATAAACATGGAAATATCTACAACGCCATCTTTATAAACCTGGAAATATCAAAACACTCATCTCTATAAACATGGAAATATCTACACAACCATCTGTATAATCATGGAAATTTCTACAGTGTGATCTGTATAAACATGGAAATATGTACACAGCCATCTCTATAAACATGGAAATATCTACACCACTATCTGTATAAACATGGAAATATCTACACAGCTATCTGTATAAACATGGAAATACCTACACCGCTATCAGTATAATCATGGAAATATCTACACCGCCATCAGCATAAATATGGAAATATCTACACTGCTATCTCTATAAATATGGAAATATCTAAACCGCCATCTGCAGAAACATGGAAATATCTACACTGCTATCTCTATAAACATGGAATTATCTACAGCACCATCTGCAAAAACATGGAAATATCTACACCGCCATGTGTAAAAACATCGAAATATCTACACAGTCATCTGTATAAATAGGGAAATACCTTCACCACCATCCGTATAAACATGGAAATATCTACAATACCAACTGTATACACATGGAAATTTCTACACCGCCATCTGCATAAACATGGAAATATCTACACCGCCATATGTAAAAACATGGATATATCTACACTGCCATTTGTAAAAACGTGGAAATATCAACACAGTCATCTGTATAGACATGGAAATATCTACACCACCATCTGTATAAACATGGAATTATCTACAATGCTATCTGTATACACATGGAAATATCTACACAGTCATCTGTAGAAATATGGAATTATCTACAACACCATCTGTATAAACATGGAAATATCTACAGTGCCATCTGTATACACATGGAAATATCTTCACAGCCATCTGTATAAACATGGAAATACCTACACCGCTATCTGTATAAACATGGAAATATGTACAACGCCATCTCTATGGACATGAAAATATCTACACTGCCATCTCCATAAACATGGAACTATCTACACAGCCATCTGTATAACAATGGAAATATCTACACGGCGAGCTGTATAAACATGGAAATATCTACACTGCTATCTGTATAAACATGAAAATAACAACACCGCTATCTGTATGAACACGGAAATATCTACAATGCTATCTGAGTAAACATGGAAATATCTACACCGTTATCTCTGTAAACATGGTAATATCTACACCGCTATCTGTGTAAAGATGGAAATATCTACACCGCTATGATTGTAAAGATGGAAAAACCTACACCACTAACTGAGTAATCATGGAAATATCTACTCCGCTATCTACATAAACATGGAAACATCTACACCGCTATGTGTATAAATATGGAAATATCTCCAGTGCTATCTGTGTAAACATGGAAATATCTACACCGCTATCTATATAAAAATGGAAATACCTACAATGCAATCTGTATAAACATGGAAATATCTACAATGCTGTCTCTGTAAACATGGAAATATCTACACCGCTATCAGTGTAAACATGGAAATATCTACACCTCTATCTGTGTAAAGATGGAAATATCTAAACCACTATCTCTATAAACATGGAAATATCTACATCACTATCTGTATAAACATGGAAATATCTCCACCGCTATCTGTGTAAACGTGGATATATCTCAACCACTATCTCTATAAACATGGAAATATCTGCACAGCGATCTGCATAAACATGGAAATATCTACACCGCCATCTCTATAAACATGGAAATAACTACACCGCCATCTGTAGAAACATGGAAATATCTACACCGCTTTCATTATAAACTTGGAAATATCTCCACCACGATCTGTATAAACATGGAAAGATGTACACTGCTATCTGTAGAAACATGGAAATACCTACACTGCTATCTGCATAAACATGGAAATATCTGCACCGACAACTGTATAAATATGGAAATATCTACAACGCTATCTCTATAAATATGGAAATATCTACAACAACATTTGCATAAACATGGAAATATGTATACCACTATCTGTGAAAACATGGAAATATCTACACCGCAATCCGTGTAAACATGGAAATATCTTCACCGCTATCTGTGGAAAGATGGAAATATCTACACCGCTTTCATTGTAAAGATGGAAATATCTACACCGCTATCTGTGTAAACATGGAAATATCTACTCCGCTATCTATTTAAACATGGAAATATCTACACCGCTATCTGTGCAAACATGGAAATATCTACACCGCCATCTGCATACACATGGAAATATCCACACCGCCATCTGTATAAACATGGAAATATCTACACCAACATCTGTAAAAACATAGAAATATCTACAAATCCATCTGCATAAACATTGAAATATCTGCAACGACATCTGTATAAACATGGAAATATCAACACCGCTATCACTATAAACATGGAAGTACCAACACCGCCCTCTGTATAAACATGGAAATATCTACACCATCTGTATAAACATGGCAATATCTACACCGCTATCTGTATCAACATGGAAATATCTTCACCGCTATTTGTATAAACATGGAAATACCTACACCAAATCGGTATAAACATGGAATTATCTACACCGCCATCTGCATAAATATGGAAATAAGTTCACCGCTATCTCTACGAACATGGAAATATCTACAACACCATCTGCATAAACATGGCAATATCTACAATGCCACATGTAAAAACATGGAAATATCTAAACAGTCATCTGTATAAACTTGGAAATATCTACACCACCATCTGTATAAATATGGAAATATCAACAATGCCATCTCTATACACCTGGAAATATCTACACCGCCATCTGCATAAACATGGAAATATCTACCCTGCCATCTGGAAAAACATTGAAATATCTACACAGTCATCTGTATTGATACGAAAAAATCTACACCTCCATCGGTATAAACATGGAAATATCAACAATGCCATCTGTATACACATGGAAATATCTACACAGCCATCTGTATAAACATGGAAATACATACAACGCTATCTCTATAAACATGGAAATATCTACACCGCCATCTCTATAAACATGAAAATATCTACACCGCCATCTGAATAAACATCGAAATAACTACACAGTCAACTGCATAAACATGGAAATATCTACACCACCATCTGTATAAACTTGGAAATATCTACACTGCCATCTGTATAAACATGGAAATAACTACAGAGCCATCTCCATAAACATGGAAATATCTACATGGCTATCTGTAGAAACATGGAAAAACCCACACCATTATCTGTATAAACTTGGAAATATCTACACCAATATCTGTAAAAACATGGAAATACCTACACAGCCATTTGTATAAACATGGAAATATCTACACCTCCGTCAGTATAAACATGGAAATATCTACACTGCCACCTGTACACACATGGAAATATCTACACCGCTGTCTGTATAAACATGGAAATATCTACATCGCTATCGTATAAACATGGAAATATCTCCACCAGTATCTGTATAAACCTGGAGATATCTACACCGCTATCTGTATAAACATGGAAATATCTACACCGCTCTCTGTATAAACATGGAAATATCTTCACCGTTATCTGTATAAACATGGAAATATCTACACTGCTATCTGTATATACATGGAAATATCTACATCGCTATCAGTACAAACATGGAAATATCCCCACCGCTATCTGTATAAACATGGAAAAATCTACAACACTATCTGTGTAAACATCAAAATATCTACACAGCTATCTGTGCAAACATGGAAATATTTACGCCACTTTCTGTGTGAAGATGGAAATATCTAAACCGCAATCTGTGCAAATATGGAAATACCTACTCCGCTATCTCTGTAAACATGGAAATATCTACACCGCTATCTCCATCAACATGGAAATATACACACCGCCATCTCTTTAAACATGGAGGTATCTACAACACCATCTAAATAAACAAGAAAATATGTACACTGCCATCTATATAAACATGGAAATATCTACACCGCCATCTCTATAAACTTGGAAATATCTTCACTGCCATTTGTAGAAACATGGAAATATCTACACCGCGATCTGTATAAACGTGGAAATATCTACACCGCTATCTGTATAAACGTGGAAATATCTACACCGCAATCTGTATAATCATGGAAATATCTACACCGATATCTGTATAAATATGAAATATCTTAACCGCTATCTCTAATAAAAGTGGAAATATCTACACTGATATCTGTATAAACATGGAAATATCCTCACTGCTATCTCTATGAACATGGATACATCTACACCGCTATCTCGATAAACATGGAAATATCTACACCGCCATCTGTATAAACATGGAAATATCTACAACGCTATCTGTATAAACATGGAAATATCTACACCGCGATCTGTATAAACATGGAAATATCTACATTGCGATCTGTATAAACATTCAAATATCTAGATCGCTATGTGTATAAACATGGAAATATCTACACAGCTATCTCTATAAACAAGGAAATATCTACACCACCATCTGTATAAACATGGAAATACCTACAAAGTCATCCGTATAAACATGGAAATATCTACACAGCCATCTGTATAAACATGGAAATATCTACACAGACATCTGTTTATACATGGAAATATCTACACTGCGATCAGTATAAACATGGAAATATCTACACCGCTATCTGTATAAACATGGAAATATCTCCACTGCTCTCTCTATAAACATCGAAATATCTACAACGCCATCTGTATAAACATGGAAATATCTACACAGCCATGTGTATATACATGGAAATATCTACACCGCTAACTATATAAACATGGAAATAACTACACCGCTATCTGTATAAACATGGAAATATCTACATCGCCATCTACTTATCCATAGAAATATCTGTGCCGCCATCTGTATAAACATGGAAATATCTACACGGTCATCTGTGTATAGATGGAAATATCAACACCGCCACCTGTACAAACATTGAAATATCTGCACCGCTATCAGTATAAACATGGAAATATCTACCCCGTGGTCTGTATAAACATGGAAATATCTACACTGCTATCTGTATAAACATGGAAATATCTACACCGCTATCTCTATAATCATGGAAATATCTACACCATGATCTGTATAAGCATGGAAATATTTACACCGCTATCTGTATAAACATGGAAATATCTACACAGTTATCTATTTAAATATGGAAATATCTACACCGCTATCTCTATAAACATGGAACTATCTACACCGCCATCTGTATAAACATGGAAATATCTACACTGCTATCTCTATAAACATGGAAATATCTACAATGCCATTTGTAAAAACTTGGAAATACCTATACAGTCATCTGTATAAACATGGAAATATCTACACCACCATCTGTATAAACATGGAAATATCTACAATGCCATCTGTATACACATGGAAAATCTACACGGCAATCTGTGTATAGATGGAAACATCAACACCGCCATCTGAACAAACATGGAAATATCTACACCAATGTCTCCATAAACATGGAAATATCTACACTGCGGTCTGTATAAACATGGAAATATCTACACCGGTATCTGTATAAACATGGAAATACCTTCAACACGATCTGTATAAACATGGAAATATTTACACCGCTATCTGTACAAACATGGAAATATCTGCACCGCTATCTCTATAAACATGGAAATATCTACAAAGCCATCTGTATAAACATGGAAATACCTACACAGTCATGTGTAGGAACATGGAAATATCTACACTGCCATCTGTATAAACGTGGAAATATCTACAAAGCCCTCTGTATAAATATGGAAATATCTGCATAGGCATCGGTATAAACATGGAAATATCTGCACCGCTATCTGTATAAACATGGAAATACCTACACCGCTGTCTCTATTAACATGGAAATATATACACCGCTATGTGTATAAACATGGAAATATCTCCACTGCTGTCTGTATAAACATGGAAATATCTACACCGCAATCTGAATAAACATGGAAATATCTAAACCGCTATCTGTATAAACATAGAAATATCTACACATCTATCTCTGTAAACATGGAAATACCTACACCGCCATCTGTATAAACATGGAAATTCCTACAAAGTCATCTGTGTAAACATGGAAATATCTACTCAGCCATCTGTATAAACATGGAAATATCTACACAGCCATCTGTATATACATGGAAATATCTACACCGCCATCTGTATAAACATGGAAATATCTATACAGTCTTCTGTGTAAACATGGAAATATCTACACCACCATCTGTATAAACGTGGAAATATCTACAATGCCATCTGTATACACATGGAAATACCTACACGGCAATCTGTGTATAGATGGAAACATCAACACCGCCATCTGTACAAACATGGAAATATCTACACTGCTATCTCTATAAACATGGAAATATCTACACTGCGGTCTGTATAAACATGGAAATATCTACACCGGTATCTGTTGAAACATGGAAATATCTACAGCGCCATCTCTATTATCATTGAAATATCTACACTGCCATCTGTAAAAACATGGAAATATCTACACAGTCATCTGAATAAACATGGAAATATCTACACCACCATCTGTACAAACATGGAAATATCTACACCGCTATCTGTATAAACACGGAAATATCTACACCACCATCTGTATAAACATGGAAATATCTACCCCGTGGTCTGTATAAACATGGAAATATCTACACTGCTATCTGTATAAACATGGAAAAATCTACACCGCTATCTCTATAATCATGGAAATATCTACACCATGATCTGTATAAGCATGGAAATATTTACACCGCTATCTGTATAAACATGGAAATATCTACACAGTTATCTATTTAAATATGGAAATATCTACACCGCTATCTCTATAAACATGGAACTATCTACACCGCCATCTGTATAAACATGGAAATATCTACACTGCTATCTCTATAAACATGGAAATATCTACAATGCCATCTGTAAAAACATGGAAATACCTATACAGTCATCTGTATAAACATGGAAATATCTACACCACCATCTGTATAAACATGGAAATATCTACAATGCCATCTGTATACACATGGAAAATCTACACGGCAATCTGTGTATAGATGGAAACATCAACACCGCCATCTGAACAAACATGGAAATATCTACACCGATATCTCCATAAACATGGAAATATCTACACTGCGGTCTGTATAAACATGGAAATATCTACACCGGTATCTGTATAAACATGGAAATACCTTCAACACGATCTGTATAAACATGGAAATATTTACACCGCTATCTGTATCAACATGGAAATATCTGCACCGCTATCTCTATAAACATGGAAATATCTAGAAAGCCATCTGTATAAACATGGAAATACCTACACAGTCATGTGTAGGAACATGGAAATATCTACACTGCCATCTGTATAAATATGGAAATATCTGCATAGGCATCGGTATAAACATGGAAATATCTGCACCGCTATCTGTATAAACATGGAAATACCTACACCGCTGTCTCTATTAACATGGAAATATGTACACCGCTATGTGTATAAACATGGAAATATCTCCACTGCTGTCTGTATAAACATGGAAATATCTACACCGCAATCTGAATAAACATGGAAATATCTAAACCGCTATCTGTATAAACATGGAAATATCTACACATCTATCTCTATAAACATGGAAATACCTACACCGCCATCTGTATAAACATGGAAATTCCTACAAAGTCATCTGTGTAAACATGGAAATATCTACTCAGCCATCTGTATAAACATGGAAATATCTACACAGCCATCTGTATATACATGGAAATATCTACACCGCCATCTGTATAAACATGGAAATATCTATACAGTCTTCTGTGTAAACATGGAAATATCTACACCACCATCTGTATAAACGTGGAAATATCTACAATGCCATCTGTATACACATGGAAATACCTACACGGCAATCTGTGTATAGATGGAAACATCAACACCGCCATCTGTACAAACATGGAAATATCTACACTGCTATCTCTATAAACATGGAAATATCTACACTGCGGTCTGTATAAACATGGAAATATCTACACCGGTATCTGTTGAAACATGGAAATATCTACAGCGCCATCTCTATTATCATTGAAATATCTACACTGCCATCTGTAAAAACATGGAAATATCTACACAGTCATCTGAATAAACATGAAAATATCTACACCACCATCTGTACAAACATGGAAATATCTACACCGCTATCTGTATAAACACGGAAATATCTACACCACCATCTGTATAAACATGGAAATATCTACACCGCTTTCTGTATAAACATGGAAATATCTACACCACCATCTGCCTGTCCATGGAAATAACTACGCCGCCATCTGTATAAACATGGAAATATCTACACGGACATCTGGGTATAGATGGAAATATCAACACCGCAATCTGTACCAACATGGAAATATCTACACCGCTATCTCTATAAACATGGAAATACCTGCACTGCCATCTGTAAAAACATGGAAATACCTACACAGTCATCTGAATAAACATGGAAATATCTACAATGCCATCGGTATACACATGGAAATATCTACACAGCCATAGGTATAAACATGTAAATATCTACACTGCTATCTCTATAAACATGGAAATATCTACACCGCCATCTCTATAAACATGAAAATATCTACACTGCCATCTCCATAAATATGGAACTATCTACTCCGCCATCTGTATAAACATGGAAACATCTACACCGCCATCTGTGTGAATAAGGAAATATCTACAATGCCATCTGTATAAAGATATAAATATCTGCATCGCGAGCTGTATAAACATGGAAATATCTACATCGCTATCTGTATAAAAGTGGAAATACCAACACCGCTATCGGTATAAACATGGAAGTATCTACAACGCCATCTATATAAACATGGAAATATTTACACCGCTATGTCTATAAACATGGAAATATCTACAACGATATCTGTATAAACATGGAAATATCTACATCGCGAACTGTATTAACATGGAAATATCTTCACCGAGATCTGTATAAACATGGAAATATCTTCACCACCATCTGTATAAACATGGAAATACCTTCACCACCATCTGTATAAACATGGAAATAACTACACCGCTATCTGTATAAACATGGTAATATCTACACCACCATCTATATAAACATGGAAATATCTACACCGCCATCTGTATAAACATGGAAATATCTACAGTGACATCTGTAGAAAGATGGAAATATCTACACCACAATCGGTGTAAACATGGAAATATCTACACCGATATCTGTAAAAACATGGAAATATCTAGACCGCTATCTGTATAAACATGGAAATATCTCCACCACGATATGTATAAACGTGGAAATATCTACACCGCGATCTGTATAAACATGGAAATATCTACACCGCGATCTGTATAAACATGGAAATATCTACACAGCTATCTCTATAAACATGGAAATATCTACACCGCCATCTGTATAAACATGGAAATACCTACAAAGTCATCTGTATGTACATGGAAATATCTACAAAGCCATCTGTATAAACATGGAAATATCTACACAGCCATCTGTATATACATGGAAATATCTACACCACTATCTGTGTAAACATGGAAATAACTACACCGCTATTTGTATAAACAAGGAAATATTTACATCGTGATCTGTATAAACAAGAAATATTTACACCGCTATCTGTATAATCATGGAAATTTCTACACCGTTATCTGTATAAATTTGGAAATATCTACACCGCTATCTCTATAAACATGGAAATATCTACACCGCCATCTGTATAAACATGGAAATATCTACACCACCATCTATATAAACATGGAAATATCTACACCACCATCTGTATAAACATGGAAATATCTACAATTCCCTCTGTATACACATGGAAAATCTACACGGCAATCTGTGTATAGATGGAAACATCAACACCGCCATCTGTACAAACATGGAAATATCTACACCGCTATCTCCATAAACATGGAAATATCTACACTGCAGTCTGTATAAACATGGAAATATCTACACCGGTATCTGTATAAACATGGAAATACCTTCAACACGATCTGTATAAACATGGAAATATTTACACCGCTATCTGTATAAACACGGAAATATCTGCACCGCTATCTCTATAAACATGGAAATATCTACAAAGCCATCTGTATAAACATGGAAATACCTACACAGTCATGTGTAGGAACATGGAAATATCTACACTGCCATCTGTATAAACGTGGAAATATCTACACAGCCCTGTGTATAAATATGGAAATATCTGCATAGGCATCGGTATAAACATGGAAACATCTGCACCGCTATCTGTATAAACATGGAAATACCTACACCGCTGTCTCTATTAACATGGAAATATGTACACCGCTATGTGTATAAACATGGAAATATCTCCACTGCTGTCTGTATAAACATGGAAATATCTACACCGCAATCTGAATAAACATGGAAATATCTAAACCGCTATCTGTATAAACATGGAAATATCTACACATCTATCTCTAAAAACATGGAAATACCTACACCGCCATCTGTATAAACATGGAAATACATACAAAGTCATCTGTGTAAACATGGAAATATCTACTCAGCCATCTGTATAAACATGGAAATATCTACACAGCCATCTGTATATACATGGAAATATCTACACCTTCATCTGTATAAACATGGAAATATCTATACAGTCATCTGTGTAAACATGGAAATATCTACACCACCATCTGTATAAACGTGGAGATATCTACAATGCCATCTGTATACACATGGAAATAACTACACGGCAATCTGTGTATAGATGGAAACATCAACACCGCCATCTGTACAAACATGGAAATATCTACACTGCTATCTCTATAAACATGGAAATATCTACACTGCGGTCTGTATAAACATGGAAATATCTACACCGGTATCTGTTGAAACATGGAAATATCTACAGAGCCATCTCTATTATCATTGAAATGTCTACACTGCCATCTGTAAAAACATGGAAATATCTACACAGTCATCTGAATAAACATGAAAATATCTACACCACCATCTGTACAAACATGGAAATATCTACACCGCTATCTGTATAAACACGGAAATACCTACACCACCATCTGTGTAAACATGGAAATATCTACACCGCTATCTGTATAAACATGGAAATATCTACACCACCATCTGCATGTCCATGGAAATATCTACGCCGCCATCTGTATAAACATGGAAATATCTACACGGACATCTGGGTATAGATGGAAATATCAACACCGCCATCTGTACAAACATGGAAATATCTACACCGCTATCTCTATAAACATGGAAATACCTGCACTGCCATCTGTAAAAACATGGAAATACCTATACAGTCATCTGAATAAACATGGAAATATCTACAATGCCATCTGTATACACATGGAAATATCTACACAGCCCTCTGTATAAACATGTAAATATCTACACTGCTATCTCTATAAACATGGAAATATCTACACCGCCATCTCTATAAACATGAAAATATCTACACTGCCATCACCATAAATATAGAACTAACTACTCCGCCATCTGTATAAACATGGAAACATCTACACCGCCATCTGTGTGAATAAGGAAATATCTACAATGCCATCTGTATAAAGATATAAATATCTGCATCGTGAGCTGTATAAACATGGAAATATCTACATCGCTATCTGTATAAACGTGGAAATACCGACACCACTATCGGTATAAACATGGAAATATCTACAACGCCATCTATATAAACATGGAAATATCTACACCGCTATGTCTATAAACATGGAAATATCTACAACGCTATCTGTATAAACATGGAAATATCTACATCGCGATCTGTATAAACATGGAAATATCTTCACCACCATCTGTATAGACATGGAAATATCTACACCGCTATCTGTATAAATATGGTAATATCTACACCACCATCTATATAAACATGGAAATATGTACACCACCATCTGTATAAACATGGAAATATCTACAGTGACATCTGTAGAAAGATGGAAATATCTACACCGCACTCCGTGGAAACATGGAAATATCTACACCGATATCTGTAAAAACATGGAAATATCTCCAACACGATCTGTGTAAACATGGAAATATCTACACCGCGATCTGTATAAACATGGAAATATCTACACCGCGATCTGTATAAACATGGAAATATCTACAATTCCCTCTGTATACACATGTAAATACCTACACGGCAATTTGTGTATAGATGGAATCATCAACACCGTCATCTGTACAAACTTGGAAATATCTACACTGCTATCTCCATAAACATGGAAATATCTACACTGCCGTCTGTATAAACATGGAAATATCTGCACCGCTATCTGTATAAACATGGAAAGATCTACACCACGATCTGTATAAACATGGAAATATCTACACCACGATCTGTATAAACATGGAAATATCTGCACCGCTATCTCTATAGACATGGAAATATCTACGAAGCCATCTGTATAAACATGGAAATATCTACACAGTCATGTGTGGGAACATGGAAATATCTACACTGCCACCTGTATAAACATAGAAATATCTACACAGCCCTCTGTATAAATATGGAGATAACTGCATAGGCATCTGTATAAACATGGAAATACCTGCACCACTATCTGTATAAACATGGAAATACCTACACTGCTGTCTCTATAAACATGGAAATATGTACACCGCTATGTGTATAAACACGGAAATATCTCCACTGCTGTCTGTATAAACATGGAAATATCTCCACCATTATCTGTATAAACATAGAAATATCTACAGCGCCATCTCTATAAACATTGAAATATCTACACTGCAATCTGTAAAAACATAGAAATATCTACACAGTCATCTGAATAAAAATGGAAATATCTACACCACCATCTGTATAAACATGGAAATACCTACAATACCATCTGTATACACATGGAAATATCTACACAGACATCTGTATAAATATGGAAATATCTACACCGCCATCTGTATAAACATGGAAATATCTACACTGCCATCTGTAGAACGATGGAAATATCTACACCGCTATCTCTATAAATATGGAAATATCTACACTGCCATCTCTATAAACATGAAAATATCTACCCTGCCATCTCAATAAAGATGGAAGTATCTAATCCGCCATGTGTATTAACACGGAAATATCTACACCACCATCTGTGAAAACATGGAAATATCTACACCGCAATCCGTATAAACATGGAAATATCTACACTGCCATCTGCATGTCCATGGAAATATCTACGCCGCCATCTGTATAAACATGGAAATATCTACACGGCCATCTGTGTATAGATGGAAATATCAACACCACCATCTGTACAAACATGGAAATATCTACACCGCTATCTCTATAATCATGGAAATATCTGCACTGCCATCTGTAAAAACATGGAAAGACCTATACAGTCATCTGTATAAACATGGAAATATCTACAATGCCATCTGTATACACATGGAAATATCTACACAGCCATCTGTATAAACATGTAAATATCTACACTGCTATCTCTATAAACATGTAAATATCTACATCGCCATCTCTATAAACATGAAAATATCTACACTGCCATCTCCATAAACATGGAACTAATCCGCCATCTGTATAAACATGGAAACATCTACAACGCCATCTGTGTGAATAAGGAAATGTCTACAATGCCATCTGTATAAAGATATAAATATCTACACCGCGATCTGTATAAACATGGAAATATCTACAGCGCCATCTCTATAAACATTGAAATATCTACACTGCCATCTGTAAAAACATGGAAATATCTACACAGTCATTTGAATAAACATGGATACATCAACACCACCATCTGTATAAACATGGAAATATCTACAATACCATCTGTATACACATGGAAATATCTACACAGACATCTGTATAAATATGGAAATATCTACACCGCCGTCTGTATAAACTTGGAAATATCTACACCGCCGTCTGTATAAACTTGGAAATATCTACACCGCGATCAGTATAAACATGGAAATATCTACACCGCTATCTGTATAAACATGGAAATATCTCCAATGCTATTTCTATAAACATTGAAATATCCACACCGCCATCTGTATAAACATGGAAATAATTACAAAGTTATCTGTAAAAACATGGAAATATCTACACCGCCATCTGTATAAACATGGAAATATCTACACATCCATGTGTATATACATGGAAATATCTACATCGCTATCTATATAAACATGGAAATAACTACACCGCTATCGGTATAAACATGGAAATATCTTCACCGCCATCTACATATCCATAGAAATATCTGTGCCGCCATCTGTATAAACATGGAAATATCTACACGGTCGTCTGTGTATAGATGGAAATATCAACACCGCCATCTGTACAAACATGGAAATATCTACACCGCTATCTGTATAAAAATGGAAATATCTACACCGCGGTCTGTATAAACATGGAAATATCTACACCGCTATCTGTATAAACATGGAAATATGAACACCGCTATCTCTATAAACATGGAAATTTGTACACCATGATCTGAATAAACATGGAAATATTTTCACCCCTATCTGTATGAACATGGAAACATCTACCCAGTTATCTGTATAAATATGGAAATATCTACACCGCTATCTCTATAAACATGGAAATATCTACACCGCCATCTGTATAAACATGGAAATATCTACATTGCTATCTCTATAATCATGGAAATACTTACAAAGCCATCTGTAAAAACATGGAAATACCTATACAGTCATCTGTATAAACATGGAAATATCTACACCACCATCTGTATAAACATGGAAATATCTACAATGCCATCTGTATACACATGGAAATACCTACACGGCAATCTGTGTATAGATGGAAACGACAACACCGCCATCTGTACAAACATGGGAATATCTACACCGCTATCTCTATAAACATGGAAATAACTTCACTGTAGTCTATATAAACATGTAAATATCTACACCGGTATCTGTATAAACATGGAAATATCTACACCACGATCTGTATAAACATGGAAATATTTACACCACTATCTGTATAAACATGGAAATATCTGCACCGCTATCTCTATAAAAATGGATATATCTACACTGCTATCTGTATAAACATGGAAATATCTACACGGCAATCTGTGTAAAGATGGAAATAACTACACCACTATCTCTGTAAACATGGAAATATCTACACCGCTATCTGTATAAACATGGAAATATCTACACAGTTATCTCTATAAACATGGAAAGATCTACACCGCCAACTGTATGAACATGGAAATACCTACAAAGTCATCTGTATAAACATGGAAATATCTACACAGCCATCAGTATAAACATGGAAATATCTTCACAGCCATCTTTATATACATGGAAATATCTACACCGCTATCTGTATAAACATGGAAATAACTACACCACTATTTGTATAAACAAGGAAATATCTACACCGCCATCTGTTTAAACATGGAAATATATACACAGACATCTGTTTATACATGGAAACAGCTACACCGCTATCTGTATAAACATGCTAATAACTACACCGCTATCTGTATAAATGTGGAAATATTTGCACCGCTATCCCTATAAACATGGTAATATCAACACCGCGATGTGTATAAACATGGAAATATCTACACCATGATCTGTATAAACACGGAAACATCTACACCGTGATCTGTATAAACATGGAAATATCTACACAGCTATTTCCGTAAACATGGAATTACCTTCACCGCTATCTGTATAAACATGGAAATATCTATAACGTAGTCTCTATAAACATGGAAATATCTCCACCGATATCTATATCAACATGAACATATCTACACCGCTTTCTGTATAAACATGGACATATCTACACCGCAATCTGTATAAACATGAAAATACCTACACAGTCATCTGTATAAACATGGAAATATCTACACAGCTATCTGTGTAAACATGGAAATATCTACAAAGCTATCTGCATAAACATGGAAATATCTACACCGCTATCTATATAAACATGGAAATATCTTCACTTCTATCTGTATAAACATGGAAATGTTTACACCGCTATCTGTATAAACATGGAAATATCTCCACTCCCATCTGTATAAAGATGGAAATATCTACACCACGATCAGTATAAACATGGAAATATCTACACCGCTATCTGTATAAACATGGAAGTAGCAACACCGCTATCTGTATAAACATGGAAATATCTACACCGCTATCTCTATAAACATGAAAATGCTTACACCACAATCTCTATAAACATGGAAATATTTACACCGCTATCTCTATAAACATAGAAATAACTACAGCACCATCTCTATAAACATGGCGATATCTACACCGCCATCTGCATAAACATGGAAATATATACACAGACATCTGTATAAACTCGGAAATATCTACACTGACATCTGTAGAAAGATGGAAATATCTACAAAGCGATCTGTATAAACATGGGAATTTCTACACCGCTACCTGCATAAACATGGAAATATCTACACCGCTATCTGTATCAACATGGAAATAACTACACCGCAACCTGTATAAACATGGAAATATCGACACAGCAATCTGCGCCAAGATGGAAATATCTACACCGCAGTCTCTATAAACATGGAAATAGCTACACCGCTATCTGTATATACATGGAAATAACTACACCGCTATCTGTATAAACATGGAAATTTTTACACCGCTATCTGTATAAACATGGAAATATCTCCACCGCTATCTTTATAAACACGGAAATACCGACACCGGTATATTCAAAAACATGGAAATACCTACAATGCTACCTCTATATACAATGAAATATCTACACCGCAATCTGTGTAAGCATGGAAATATCTACAATGCTATCTGTGTAAACATGGAGATATTTACAACGCCATCTGTGTAAACAGGGAAATATCTACACAGCTATCTGTAAAACGTGGAAATATCTACACCACTATCTGTATAACCCTGAGAATATCTACACCGCTATCTGTATCAACATGTAAATAACTACACCGCTATCTGTATAAACATGGAAATATCTACAATGATATCTCTGTAAACATGGAAATATCGAAACAGGTATCTGTGTAAACTTGGAAATATCTACACCGCAATCTGTGTAAAGTTTGCAATGTCTACACTGCAATCTGTGCAAAGATGGAAATATCTTTACCGCTATATCTGTAAACATGGAAATATCTACACCGCTATATGTATAAACATGGAAATATCTACACTGCCATCTGTATACACATGGAAATATCTACAGGGCCATCTGTATAAACATGGAAATATCTACACCGCTATCTCTATAAACATGGAAATATCTACACCGCTATCTGCATAAACATGGAAATATCTACATCGATATCTGTATAAACAGGGAAATATCTCCACCGCTATCTTCATAAACATGGAAATATATACACCGCTATCTGTATAAACATGGAACTACCTACACCGCTATCTGTATAAACATGGAAATATCTACACCGCTATCTGTATAAACAAGGAAATATCTACACCGCCATCTTTAGAAACCTGGAAATATCTACACCGCGATCTGTATAAACATGGAAATACCAACACCGCTACCTGTATAAATATGGAAATGTCTACACCGCTATCTCTATAAACATGGAAATACCTACACCACTTGCACTATAAACATGGAAATATCTACACCACAATCTCTGCAAACATTGAAATATTTACACCGCCATCTATGTAAACATGAAAATATCTACACTGCCATATTCAGAAACATGGCTGTATCTACACCGCCATCTGTATAAACATGGAAATATCTACACCACTATCTGTATAAAGATGGAAATATTTAAACCGCTATCTCTATAAACATGGAAATACCTACAACGCTATCTCTATAAACATGGAAATATCTACACCGCCATCTGTATTAACATGGAAATATCTACACAGTCATCTGTATAAACCTGGAAATATCTACACTGTCATCTATACAAAGATGGAAATATCTACAGAGAACTCTGTATAAACATGGAAATATCGGCACAGCCATCTGTATAAACATGGAAATATCTACACCGCTATCTGTATAAACATGGAAATATCTACACCGCTATGTTTATTAACGTGGAAATATCTCCATTGTTATCTGTATAAACATGGAAATATCTACACCGCTATCTCTATAAACATGGAAATACCTACACCACTATCTCCATCAACATGGAAACATACACACCGCCATCTCTTTAAACATGGAGGTATCTACAATGCCATCTTCATTAACAAGAAAATACCTACACTGCCATCTATATAAACATGGAAATATCTACACCGCCATCTCTATAAACATGGAAATATCTACACTGCCATTTGTAGAAAGGTGGAATAATCTACACCGCCATCTGTATAAACGTGGAAATATCTACACGGCTATCTGTATAAACATGGAAATATCTACACCGCAATCCGTATAAACATGGAAATATCTACACCGCTATCTGTATAAAGATGAAATATCTAAACCGCTATCTCTATAACAGTGGAAATACCTACACTGCTATCTGTATAAACATGGAAATATCCTCACTGATATCTCTATGAACATGGATATATCTACACCGCTATCTCTATAAACATGGAAATATCTACACCGCCATCTCTATAAACATGGAAATATCTACACCGCCCTCTGTATAAACATGGAAATATCTACACCGCAATGTGTATAAACATGGAAATATCTACACCGCGATCTGTATAAACATGGAAATATCTACACCGCGATTTGTATAAACATGGAAATACCTACAAAGTCATCTGTATAAACATGGAAATATCTACACCACTATCTGTATAAACATGGAAATATCTACACAGCCATCTGTATATACATGGAAATATCTACACCGCTATCTGTATAAACATGGAAATATATACACCGCTCATTGTATAAACAAGGAAATATCTACACCGCCATCAGTTTAAACATGGATATATATACACAGACACCTGTTTATACATGGAAATATCTACACCGATATCTGTATAAACATACTAATAACTACACCGCTAACTGTATAAATGTGGAAATATTTGCACCGCTATCCCTATAAACATGGCAATATCAACACCGCGATCTGTATAAACATGGAAATATCTACACCATGATCTGTATAAACATGGAAATATCTACACCACGATCTGTGTAAACATGAAAATATCTACACAGTGATCTGTATAAACATGGAAATATCTACACCGCCATCTCTATAAACATGGAAATATCTACTCCCCTATCTGTATAAACATGGAAATATCCACACAGCTATCTCTATAAACATGGAAAAATCAACACCGCTATCTCTATGAACATGGAAATATCTACACTGGCATCTCTATAAACATGGAAATATCTACACCGCGATCAGTATAAACATGGAAATATGTACACCGCTATCTGTATAAACATGGAAATATCTCCACTGCTATCTCTATAAATTTCGAAATATCTACAACGCCATCTGTATAAACATGGAAAAATCTACACAGCCATGTGTATATACATGGAATTATCTACACCGCTATCTATATAAACATGGAAATAACTACACCGCTATCTGTATAAACATGGAAATATCTACACCACCATCTACACATCCATAGAAATATCTGTGCCGCTATCTATATAAACATGGAAATATCTACATGGTCATCTGTGTATAGATGGAAATATCAACACCGCCATCTCCGCAAACATGGAAGAATCTGCACCGCTATCTGTATAAACATGGAAATATCGACACCGCGGTCTATATAAACATGGAAATATCTACACCGCTATCTGTATAAACATGTTAATACCTACACCGCTATCTCTATAAACATGGAAATATCTACAAAGCCATCTGTATAAACATGGAAATACCTTCACAGTCATGTGTAGGAACATGGAAATATCTACACTGCCATCTGTATAAACATGGAAATATCTACACATCCCTCTGTATAAATATGGAAACATCTGCATAGGCATCTGTATGAACATGGAAATATCTGCACCGCTATCTGTATAAACATTGAAATACCTACACCGCAGTCTCTGTAAACATGGAAATATGTACACCGCTATGTTTATAAAAATGGAAATATCTCCACTGCTGTCTCAATAAACATGGAAATATCTACACCGTGATCTGTAAAAACATGGAAATATCTACACCGCTGTCTGTATAAACATGGAAATATATACACAGCTATCTCTATAAACATGGAAATACCTACACCGCCATGTGTATAAACATGGAAATACCTACAAAGTCATCTGTATAAACATGGAAATATCGGCACAGCCATCTGTCTAAACATGGAAATATCTACACCACTATCTGTATAAAGATGGAAATATTTAAACCGCTATCTCTATAAACATGGAAATATCTACACGGCCATCTGTACAAACATGGAAATATCTACACAGTCATCTGTAGAAACATGGAAATATCTACACCGCTATCTCTATAAACTTGGAAATAACTACAACGCTATCTCTATAAATATGGAAATACCTACACCACTATCTCCATCAACATGGAAACATACACACCGCCATCTCTTTAAACATGGAGGTATCTACAACGCCATCTACATTAACAAGAAAATATCTACACTGCCATCTATATAAACATGGAAATATCTACACCGCCATCTCTATAAACATGGAAATATCTACACTGCCATTTGTAGAAAGATGGAATAATCTACACCGCCATCTGTATAAACGTGGAAATATCTGCACCGCTATCTGTATAAACATGGAAATATCTACACCGCAATCCGTATAAACATGGAAATATCTACACCGCTATCTGTATAAATATGAAATATCTAAACCGCTATCTCTATAACAGTGGAAATATCTACACTGCCATCTGTATAAACATGGAAATATATACACATCCCTCTGTATAAATATGGAAACATCTGCATAGGCATCTGTATAAACATGGAAATATCTACACAGCTATCTCTATAAACATGGAAATACCTACACCGCCATCTATATAAACATGGAAATACCTACAAAGTCATCTGTATAGACATGGAAATATCTACCCAGCCATCTGTATAAACATGGAAATACCTACACAGCCATCTGTATATACATGGAAATATGTACACCGCTATTTGTATAAACAAGGAAATATCTACACCGCCATCTGTTTAAACATGGAAATATATACACAGACTTCTGTTTATTCATGGAAATATCTACACCGCTATCTGTATAAACATGCTAATAACTACACCGCTATCTGTATAAATGTGGAAATTTTTGCACCGCTATCCCAATAAACATGGTAATATCAACACCGCGATCTGTATAAACATGGAAATATCTACACCATGATCTGTATAAACATGGAAATACCCACACAGCTATCTCTATAAACATGGAAAATCAACACCGCTATCTCTATGAACATGCAAATATCTACACCGCCATCTCTATAAACATGGAAATATCTACAGCCCTATCTGTATAAACATGGAAATACCCACACAGCTATCTCTATAAACATGGAAAATCAACAACCCTATCTCTATGAACATGGAAATATCTACACCACCATCTCTATAAACATGGAAATATCAACACCGCGATCAGTATAAACATGGAAATATCTACACCGCTATCTGTATAAACATGGAAATATCTCCAATGCTATCTCTATAAACTTCGAAATATCTACACCGCCATCTGTATAAACATGGAAATACTTACAAAGTTATCTGTATAAACATGGAAATCTCTACACCGCCATCTGTATAAACATGGAAATATCCACACAGCCATGCGTATATACATGGAAATATCTACACCGCTATCTATATAAACATGGAAATAACTACACCGTTATCTGTATAAACATGCAAATATCTACACTGCTATCTCTATAAACATCGAAATATCTACACTGCCATCTGTATAAACATGGAAATATCTACACGGTCATCTGTGTATAGATGGAAATATCAACACCGCCATCTGTACAAACATGGAAATATCTACACCGCGATCTGTATAAACATGGAAACGTCTACACCGCTATCTTTATAAACATGGAAATATCTACACCGCTGTCTGTATAAACATGGAAATATCTACAACACTATCTGTGTAAACATGGAAATATCTACACAGCTATCTGTGTAAACATGGTAATATCTACACCGCTGACTGTAAAAACATGGAAATATCCACACCGCTATCGGTATATACATGGAAATATCTACACCGTCATCTGTAAAAACATGGAAATATCTACACCGCAGTCTGTATAAACATGGAAAAACCTACACAGTCATCTGTATAAGCATGGTAACATCTACACAGCTATCTGTATAGTCAAGGAAATATCTACACCGCTATCAGTATAAACATGGAAATATCTACAACGCTATCTGTGTAAACATGGAAATGTCTACACAGCTATCTGTGTAAACATGGAAATATCTACACCGCTATTTGTGTAAAGACAGAAATATCCACACCGCAATCTGTGCAAACATGGAAATATTTACAGCGCTATCTCTATAAACATGGAAATATCTACACCACTATCTGTATAAACGTGGAAATATCTACACCACTCTCATTATAAACATAGAAATATCTACAACACCGTCTGTATAAACGTGGAAATATCTACAACATCATCTGAATAAACATGGAAATATCTACACCGCTATCTGTATAAATATGGAAATATCTACACTGCTATTTCCATAAACATGAAAATATCTACATCACGATCTGTATAAACATGGAAATATCTCCACCGCTATCTGTATAAACATGGAAACATCTACACCGCAATCTCTATAAACATGGAAATATCTACACGGCAATCTGTATAAACATGGAAATATCTACAACGCCATCTCAATAAACATGGAACAATCTACACTGCCATCTGAGGAAACATGGAAATTTCTACATTGCTTTCTGTGTAAACATGGAAATACCAACACCACTATCTGTATAAACAAGGAAATATCTACAGCTCTATGTCTATAACCATGGAAATATCTACACCACTATCTCCATAAACATGGAAATAACTACACCGCCATCTCCATAAACATGGAATTATCTCCACCGATATCTCTATAAACTTAGAAATATGTACACTGCCATCTCTATAAACATGAAAATACCTACACCGCCATCAGCATAAACATGAAAATAACTACACCGCCGTCTGTATAAATATGGAATTATCTACACCGCCATCTCTATAAACATAGAAATATCTACACTGCCATCGGTAAAAAGATGGATATATCTTCACCGAGATCTGCATAAACATGGAAATATGTACACCGCTGTCTGTGTAAAGATGGAAATAACTACACAGCAATCTGTGCAAATATGGAAATATCTACACCGCTATCTCTGTAAACATCTAGATATCTAAACCGCTATCTGTATAAACATGGAAATACCTACACCACTATCTGTATAAACGTGGAAATATCTACACAACTATCAGTATAAACATAGAAATATCTACACCACCGTCTCTATAAACATGGAATTATCTACACCGCTATCTCTATAAACATAGAAATATCTACACCGCCATCTCTATAAACATAGAAATATCTACACTGATATCTGTATAAACATGGAAATATCTTCACCGAGATCTGTATAAACATGGAAATATCTACACCTCTACCTGTATAAACATGGAAATATCTACAACGCTATCTGCATAAACATGGAAATACCTACACTGCTATCTGTATAAACATGGAAATACCTGCACCGCGAGCAGAATAAACATGGAAATGTCTACACCGCTATGTGTATAAACATGGAAATATCAACACCACTATCTGTATAAGCATGGAAATATCTACACCGCTACCTGAATAAACTTGGAAATATCTACACCACTATCTTTATAAACATGGAAATACCTACACCACCATCTCTATAAACATGGAATTATCTACACCGCTATCTCTAAACATAGAAATATCTACACCGCCATCTCTATAAACATGGAAATATCTACACCACCGTCTGCATAAACATGGAAATATCTACACCTCTACCTGTATAAACATGCAAATATTTACACCACTATCTGTATAAACATGGAATTATCTACACTGCTATCTGTATAACCTTGGAAATATCAACACCGCCATCTGTATAAAGAGGGAAATATCTCCATGTCCATCTGTATAAACATGGAAAGATCTCCACCACTATCTGTATAAACATTGAAATATCTACAACGTTATCTGTATAAACACGGAAATATCTACACCACCCTCTGTATAAACATGGAAATAACTACACCGCCTTCTGAATAAACTTGGAAATATCTACACCGCTATCTGTATAAATATGGAAATATCTACACCGCTATCTCCATAAACATGGAAATATCTACACCACGATCTGTATAAACATGGAAATATCTCCACCGCTATATGTATAAACATGGAAACATCTACACCGCTATCTGCATAAACATGGAAATATCTACACCGCTGTCTGTATAAACATGGAAAAATCTACAACACTATCTCTGTAAACATGGAAATATCCGCACCGCTATCTGTAAAAATATGGAAACATATACACCACGATCTGTATAAAAATGGAAATATCTACACCGTTATCTGTATAAACATGAAAATATCTGCACCGCCCTCTGTATAAACATAGAAATATCTACACTGCCATCTGTATAAACATGGAAATACCTATACAGTTATCTGTATAAACATGGAAACATCTACGCCACTATCTCTATAAACATGGAAATACCTACACTGCCATCTCTATAAACATGGAATTATCTACAACGCTATCTCTACAAACCTTGAAATATCTACACCGCCATCTCTATGAACATTTAAATATCTACACCACCATCAGCATAAACATGGAAATAGCTTCACCACCTTCTGTATAAACATGGAATTATCAACACTGCCATCTCTATAAACATAGAAATAACTACACTGCCATCTGTAGAAAGATGGAAATATCTACACCGAAATCTGCATAAACATGGAAATATCTACACCTCTATCAGTGTAAACATTGAAATATCTACACAGCTATCTGTATAAATATGGAAATATCTACACAGCTAAATCTATGAACATGGAAATGTCTACACTGCTATCTTTATAAACTTGGAAATATCTCAACCGCCATCTGTATAAACATGGAAATAACTACACAGTCATCTGTATAAACATGGAAATATCTACACAACTATATGTCTAAACATGGAAATATTTACACTGCCATCTGTATAAATATGGAAATATCTACAAAGCCATCTCTATAAACATGGAAATATCTACACCGCTATCTGTATAAACATGAAAATATCGACACCACGATCTGTATAAACATGGAAATATCTACAACGGTATCTCTATAAACATGGAAATATCTACACCACTATCTGTATAAACATGGAAATATCTACACCGCTATCAGTATAAACATGGTTATATCTACACCGCCATCTGTATAAACATGGAAATATCTACACCGTCATCTGAATAAACATGGAAATCTCTACACCGCTATCTGTATAAATATGGAATAATCTACACCGTTATCTCTATAAACATGGAAATATATACACCGCTATCGGTATAAACATCGAAATATCTCCACTGTTAGCTGTATAAACATGTAAACATCTCAGCCATTATCTGTATAAACACGGAAATATGTACACCGCTATCTGTGTAAACATGGAAATATCTACAACGCTATCTGTGTAAACATGGAAATATCTACACCACCATCTGTGTAAACATGGAAATATCTACACTGCTATCTGTATAAATATGGAAATATCTCCACCGCTACCTGTATAAACATGGAAATATATACACCGCTATCTGTATAAATATGGAAATATATACACTGCTATCTCTATAAACATGGAAATGTCTACACCGCTATCTGTATAAACATAGAAATATCTACATGGCTATCTCCACAAACATGGAAATATCTACACCACCATCTGTATAAACATGGAAATACCTACAGAGCCATCTGTGTAAACATGGAAATAGCTACAACACTATCTGTATAAACATGGAAATATCTACACTGCCATCTGTATAAAAATGCAAATATCTACACAGCAATATCTATAAACATGGAAATATCTACACTACCATCTGTAAAAACATGGAAATATCTTCACAGTCATCTCTATAAACATGGAAATATCTACACCTCCATCTGTATACACAAGGAAATATCTAAACGGACATCCGTATTCACATGGAAATATCTACGCCACCATCTGTATAAACATGGAATTATCTACACCGCTATCTCTATAAACATGGAAATACTTATACCGCTATTGGTATAAACATGGAAATGTCTACACCGCTATCTGAATAAACATGGAAATATATACACCACGATTTGTATAAACTTGGAAATATCTACACCGCCATCTGTATAAAAATGGAAATATCTACACCGCTATCTGTATAAACATGGAAATTACACCGCTACCGGTATAAAAATGGAAATATCTACACCGCAATCTGAATAAACATGGAAATATTTTACACCGCTATCTGTATAAACATGGAAATATCTACACCATTATCTGCACAAACATGGAAATATCAACCCTGCCATCTGTATAAACATGGAAATATCTACACCTCCATCTGTAAAAACATGGAAATATCTACACTGTCATCTATGTAAACATGGAAATACCTACACCTCCAATTGTATTAACATGGAAATATCTACAGTGCCATCTGTGTACACAAGGAAATATGTACACTGCCGTCTGTATGAACACGGAAATATCTACACCGCTATCTCTATAAATATGGAAATACCTACACCGCCATCTGTATAAACATGGAAATATCAACACCGCTATCTGAATAAAGATGGAAACATCTACACCGCTCTCTTAATAAACATAGAATTATCTACACTTCTATCTGTATAAACATGGAAATATCTACAACACTATCTGTGTAAACATGGAAATATCTACACCACTATCTGTGTAAACATGGAAATATGTACACCGCTATCTGTGTAAAGATGGAAATAGCTACATCGCAATCTGTGCATAGATGGAAATACCTACACCGCTATCTCTGTAAATATGGAAATATCTACACTGCTATCTCTATAAACATGAAAATATCTACACTGCTGTCTGTATAAACATGGAAATATCTACACCACGATCTGTATAAACATGGAAATATCTACACCGCTATCTGTATAAACATGGAAATATCTACAACACTATCTGTGTTAACACGGAAATTAATAAACCTCTATCTGTGTAAACATGGAAATATGTACACAGCTATCTGTGTAAAGATAGTAATATCTACAGCGCAATCCTGCAAATATGGAAATATCTACTCCACTCTCTCTGTAAACATGGAAATATCTAAACCGCTGTCTGCATAAACATGGAAATATCTACACCGCTATCTATATAAATATGGAAATATCTACACCACGATCTCTATAAACATGGAAATACCTACACTGCTGTCTGTATAAATATGGAAATATCTACAGCGCTATCTCTATAAACATGGAAATCTCTACACCTCTATCTGTATAAACATGGAAATATCTACATGGCTATCTCTATAAACATGGAAATAACTACGTCGCCATCTGTATAAACATGGAAATATCTACAGAGCCATCTGTATAACCATCGAAGTATCTACATTGCTATCTGTATAAACATGGAAATAGCAGCACCGCTATCTGTATAAACATGGAAATATCTCCAATAGTTTCTGTAAAAACATGGAAATATCTCCACCGCTATCTGTATGAACCTGGAAATATCTACGACGCTATCTGTGTAAACATGGAAATATCTAAAAAGCTATCTGTGTAAACATGGCAATATCTACACCGCTATCTCTATAAACATGGAAATATTTACACCGCTAGCTGTATAAACGTGGAAATATCTACTTGGCTATCTCTAGAAACATGGAAATATCTACACTGAAATCTGTATAAACCTGGAAATACCTACAAAGTCAGTTGCATAAACATGGAAATATCTACACCACTATCTGTATAAACATGGAAATATCTACACCACTATCTGTATAAACATGGAAATATCTACACCGCTATCTGTATAAACATGGAAGTATCTACACCGCTATCTGTATAAACATGGAAATACCTACACCGCTATCTATATAAACATGGAATTATCTACACCGCTATCTCTACAAACAGAGAAATATCTAAAACGTCATCTCTATAAACATTGAAATATCTACACCGCCATCAGCATACACATGGAAATAACTACACCGCCGTCTGTATAAACATGGAAATATCTACACCGCCATCTCTATAAACATAGAAACATCTACACTGTCATCTGTTGAAAGGTGGAAATACCTACACCGAGATCTGCATAAACATGGAAATATCTACACCCCTACCTGTATAAACATGGAAATACCTACACAGCTATCAGCATAAATATGGAAATATTTACACCGCTATCTCTATGAACATGGAAATGTCTACACCGCTATCTGTATAAACATGGAAACATCTACATGCCTATCTCTGTAAACATGGAAGTGTCTACACCGCTGTCTGCATAAACATGGAAATACATACAATGATATCTCTATAAACATGGAAATATCTACACCGTCACCTTTATGAACATGGGAATACCTACAAAGACATCTGTAGAAACATGGAAATAACTACACTGCTATCTGTATAAACACGGAAATATCTACACCGCAATCTGTATAAATATTGAAATATCTACACCGCTATCTCTATAAACATGGAAATGCCTACAACTCTATCTGTATAAACATCTAAATATCTACATGGCTATCTCTGTAAACATGGAAATACCTACACCGCCATCTGTTTAAACATGGAAATACCTACACAGTCATCTGAATAAAGATGGAATTATCTACACAACTATCTGTATAAACATGGAAATATCTACACTGCCATCTGTATAAACATGGAAATATCTACACCGCTATCTGAATAAACATGGAAATGTCTACAAAGCTATCTCTATAAACATGGAAATACCTACACTGCTATCTGTATAAACATGGAAATAGCCACACCGCTATCTGTATAAACATGGAATTATCTACACCACCATCTATAAAAACATGTAGATATCTACAGAGTCATCTGTATAAACATGGAAATATCAACACCTCCATCTGTATAAACATGGAAATATCAACAATGCCATCTGTAAAAACATGGAAATATCTACACAGTCATCTGTATAAACATGGAAATATATACACGGCTATCTATATAAACATGGAAATACCAACACCGCAATCTGTATAAACATGGAAATATCGACACCACTATCTGTATATACATGGAAATATCTACACCGCTATCTGTACAAATATGGAAATATGTACACGGCTCTCTCTATATACATGGAATTGTCTACACCGCTATCTGTTTAAAAATGGAAATATCTACACCAATATCTGTATAAACATGGAAATATCTCCACCGCTATCTGTATAAACATGGAAATAACTACACTGCTATCTGTATAAAGATGGAAATATCTACATGGCTAATTCTATAAACATGGAAATGCCTACCCAGCTTGCTGTATAAACATGGAAATATCTACACGGCTATCTTTATAAACATGGAAATATCTACACCGCCATCTGTATCAACATGGAAATAACTACACAGTCATCTGCATAAACATGGAAATATCTACACCACTATGTGTATAAATATGGAAATACCTACACTGCCATCTGTATAAACATGGAAATATCTACATCACTGTCTGTATAAACATGGAAATAGCCACACCACTATCTGTATAAACATGTAAATACCTACACTGCTATCTGTATAAACATGGAAATATCTACAGCGCTATCTCCATAAACATGGAAACACCTACACCGCAATCTGTATAAATATGTAAATGTCTACACCGCTATCTGTAAAACATGGAAGTATCTACACAGCTATGAGTAAAAATATGGAAATATCTACACCGCTATCTCTATAAACATGGCGATATTTACAACGCTAGGTGTATAAACGTGGAAATATCTACTTGGCTATCTCTAGAAACATGGAAATATCTACACTGCCATCTGTATAAACCTGGAAATACCTACAAAATCAATTGCATAAACATGGAAATATCTACACCACTATCTGTATAAACATGGAAATATCTACACCGCTATTTGTATAAACATGGAAATACCTACACCGCTATCTATATAAACATGGAATTATCTACACCGCTATCTCTACAAACAGAGAAATATCTAAAACGCCATCTCTATAAACATTGAAATATCTACACCGCCATCAGCATACACATGGAAATAACTACACCGCCGTCTGTATAAACATGGAAATATTTACACCGCCATCTCTATAAACATAGAAACATCTACACTTTCATCTGTTGAAAGATGGAAATACCTACACCGAGATCTGCATAAACATGGAAATATCTACACCTCTACCTGTATAAACATGGAAATACCTACACAGCTATCAGTATAAATATGGAAATATTTACACCGCTATCTCTATGAACATGGAAATGTCTACACCGCTGTCTGTATAAACATGGAAACATCTACAGGCCTATCTCTGTAAACATGGAAGTGTCTACACCGCTATCTGAATAAACATGGAAATACATACAATGCTATCTCAATAAACATGGAAATATCTACACCGTCACCTTTATGAACATGGGAATACCTACAAAGACATCTGTATAAACATGGAAATATCTACACTGCTATCTGTATAAACATGGAAATATCTACACCGCTATCTGTATAAATATTGAAATATCTACACCGCTATCTCTATAAACATGGAAATGCCTACACCTCTATCTGTATAAACATCTAAATATCTACATGGCTATCTCTGTAAACATGGAAATATCTACACCGCCATCTGTTTAAACATGGAAATACCTACACAGTCATCTGTATAAAGATGGAATTATCTACACCACTATCTGTATAAACATGGATATATCTTCACTGCCATCTGTATAAACATGGAAATATCTACACCGCTATCTGTATAAACATGGAAATGTCTACAAAGCTATCTCTATAAACATGGAAATACCTACATTGCTATCTGTATAAATATGGAAATAGCCACACCGCTATCTGTATAAACATGGAATTATCTACACCGCCATCTGTAAAAACATGAAAATATCTACAGAGTCATCTGTATAAACATGGAAATATCTACACCTCCATCTGTATAAACATGGAAATATCTACAATGCCATCTGTAAAAACATGGAAATATCTACACAGTCTTCTGTATAAACATGGAAATATATACACGGCTATCTATATAAACATGGAAATACTTACACTGCAATCTGTATAAACATGGAAATATCGACACAGCTATCTTTATATACATGGAAATATCTACACCGCTGTCTGTATAAATATGGAAATATGTACACGGCTCTCTCTATATACATGGAATTGTCTACACCGCTATCTGTTTAAAAATGGAAATATCTACACCACTATCAGTATAAACATGGAAATATCTCCACCGCTATCTGTATAAACATGGAAATAACTACACTGCTATCTGTATATACATGGAAATATCTACACCGCTGTCTGTATAAATATGGAAATATTTACACGGCTCTCTCTATATACATGGAATTGTCTACACCGCTATCTGTTTAAAAATGGAAATATCTACAACACTATCTGTATAAACATGGAAATATCTCCACCGCTATCTGTATAAACACGGAAATAACTACACTGCTATCTGTATAAAGATGGAAATATCTACACGGCTAATTCTATAAACATGGAAATGTCTACACAGCTTGCTGTATAAACATGGAAATATCTACACGGCTATCTCTATAAACATGGAAATATCTGCACCGCCATCCGTATCAAAATGGAAATAACTACACAGTCATCTGCATAAACATGGAAATATCTACACCACTATGTGTATAAACATGGAAATACCTACACTGCCATCTGTATAAACATGGAAATATCTACACAGCCATCTGTATAAACATGGAAATATCTACAACGCTATCTCCATAAACATGGAAACACCTACACCGCAATCTGAATAAACATGGAAATGTCTAAACCGCTATCTGTAAAACATGGAAGTATCTACACCGCAATCTGTAAAAATATGGAAATATCTACACAGCTATCTCTATAAACATGGAAATATTTACACCGCTAGGTGTATAAACGTGGAAATATCTACTTGGCTATCTCTAGAAACATGGAAATATCTTCACTGCCATCTGTATAAACCTGGAAATACCTACAAAGTCAATTGCATAAACATGGAATTATCTACACCACTATCTGTATAAACATGGAAATATCTACACCGCTATCTGTATAAACATGGAATTATCTACACTGCTATCTCTATAAACAGTGAAATATCTAAAACGCCATCTCTATAAACATTGAAATATCTACACCGCCATCAGCATAAACATGGAAATAACTACACCGCCGTCTGTATAAACATGGAAGTATCTACACCGCCATCTCTATAAACATAGAAACATCCACACTGTCATCTGTTGAAAGATGGAAATAAATACACCGAGATCTGCATAAACATGGAAATATCTACACCTCTACCTGTATAAACATGGAAATACCTACACAGCTATCAGTATAAATATGGAAATATTTACACCGCTATCTCTATGAACATGGAAATATCTACACCGCTATCTGTATAAACATGGAAACATCTACATGCCTATCTCTATAAACATGGAAATGTCTACACTGCTATCTGTATAAACATGGAAATACATACAATTCTATATCTATAAACATGGAAATATCTACACCGTCACCTTTATGAACATGGGAATACCTACAAAGACATCTGTAAAAACATGGAAATATCTACACTTCTATCTCCATAAACATTGAAATACCTACAGAGCTATCTCTATAAACATGGAAATATCTACACCGCTATCTCTATAAACATGGAAATAACTACACTGCCATCTCTATAGTCATGAAAATATCTACACTGCCATCTCCATAATTATGCTGCTATCTACCCCCCATCTGTATAAAAATGCAAATATCTACACCGCCATCTGTATAAACATGGAAATATCTACAGAGTCATCTGTATAAAGATGGAAATATCTACACTGCCATCTGTATAATCATGGAAACATCTACACAGCCATCTGTAAAAACTTGGAAATATCTACACAGCCATCTGTATAAACATGGGAATATCTACACCGCTATCTGTATAAATATGGAAATATCTACACCGCTATCTTTATACAGATTGAAATATCAACATTTCTATCTGTGTCAACATGGAAATATCTACACCGCTATCTCTATATACATGGAAACGTCTACACCGCCATCTGTAAAAACATGGAAATATCTACACAGTCATCTGTATAAACATGGAAATATTTACACCACCATCTGTATAAACATGGAAATATCTACACCACTATCTCTATAAACGTGGAAATATCTACACTGCCATCTTTATAAACATGAAAATATCTTCACTGCCATTTCCATAAACATGTAACAATCTACACCACCATCTGTATAAACATGGAAATATCTGCACCACTATCTCTATAAATATGGAAATATCTACACCGCCATCTGTATAAACAAGAAAATATCTACACCACCATCCCAATAATCATGGAACTATCTACACCGCCATCTGTATAAACATGGAAATATCTGCACCCCCATCTGTATAAACATGGAAATATCTACACCGCCATCTGTATAAACATGGAAATACCTATACCGCGAGCTGTAGAAACAGGGAAATATCTACACCGCTATCTGTGTAAACATGTAAATACCAACACCGCTATCTGTATTATCATGGAAATATCTATACCGCTATCTCTATAAACATGGAAATATCTACACCGTGATCTGTATAAACAGGGAAATATCTGCACCGCAATGTGTATAAACATGGAAATATCTACACAGCTTTCTGTATAAACATGGAAATATCTACACCACTAACTCTGTAAACATGGAAATATCTACACTGCCATCTGTAAAAACATGGAAATGTCTACATAGTCATCTGTATAAACATGGAAATATCTACACCTCCGTGAGTATAAACGTGGAAATATATACAGTGCCATCTGTATACACCTGGAAATAACTACACAGCCATCAGTATAAACATGGAAATATCTACACCGCTATCTCTATAAACATGGAAATTCCTACACTGCTATCTGTATAAACATGGAAATATCCACACCGCTATCTGTATAAACATGGAAATACCTACACAACTATCTGTATAAACTTGGAAATATCTACATAGCTATCTGTATAAACATGGAAATACCTACACCGCCATCTCTATAAACATTTAAATATCTCCACCGCAATCTGTATAAACGTGGAAATATCTACACCGCTATCTGTATAAACATAGAAATGTCTACAGCGTTATCTGTATAAACTTGCAAATATCTACACCGCTATCTGTGTAAACATGGAATTATCTACATCGCCATCTTTATAGACATGGAAGTATCTACACATCCATCTGTATAAATATATAAATATCTACACTGCGAACTGTATAAATAAGGAAGTATCTACACCGCTATCTGTATAAACATAAAAATACCAGCACCGCTACCTGAATAAAGATGGAAATATCTACACAGCTATCTGTATAAACATGGAAATATCTACACCACTATCTCTATAAACATGGAAATACCTGTACCGCTATCTCTATAAACATGGAAATATAAGCACCGCTATCTCTACAAACATGGAAATATATACTCTGCCATCTCTATAAACATTGAAATAACTACACAGCCGTCTACATAAACAAGGAAAATCTACACAGCCATCTATATGAACATGGAAATATCTACACCACTATCTCTATAAACATGGCAATATCTAAACGACCATCT
The DNA here is from genome assembly GCF_029289425.2 of Pan paniscus. NCBI lineage: Eukaryota > Metazoa > Chordata > Mammalia > Primates > Hominidae > Pan > Pan paniscus. The sequence goes on from NC_073256.2 coordinate 4,600,111, forward strand.
GTAAAAACATGGATATATCTACACAGCTATCTGTATAAACATGGAAATATCCAGAAGGCTATCTGTGTAAACATGGAATTATCTACACCGCTATCTGTATAAATATGGAAATATCTACTCCGTTATCTCTATAAACACGAAATATCTACACCCCCATTTTATAAAGATGGAAATACCTACAGAGTCATCTGTATGGAGATGGAAATATCAGCACCACTATCATTATTAAAATGGAAATATCTACACCACGATCTGTATAAACATGGAAATGTCTACACCGCTATCTGTATAAACATGGAAATAACTACACCGCTATCTCTATAAACATGGAAATATCTACACCACTATCTCTATAAACATGGAAATATCTACACCGCTATCTCTATAAACATGGAAATATCTACAGCGCCATCTGTATAAACATGGAAATACCTACATAGTCATCTGTATAAACATGAAAACATCTACACCACTATCTCTATAAACATGGAAATAGCCACACCGCTATCTATATAAACATGGAAATATCGACAGCGCCATCTGTAAAAACATGGAAATATCTACACAGTCATCTGTAAAAACATGGAAATATCTACATCTCCATGTGCATAAACATGGAAATATCTACAACGCCATCTGTATACACATGGAAATATCTACACAGCCATCTGTATAAACATGGAAATATCTACACCACTATCTCCATAAACATGGAAATAACTACATCGCAATCTGTTTAAACATGGAAATACCTACACCGCTATCTGTATAAACATGGAATTATCTACACCGCTATCTCTATAAGCATAGAAATATCTAACACGCCATCTCTATAAAGATGGAAATATCCACAGCGCCATCAGCATAAACATGGAAATAACTACACCACCATCTGTATAAACATGGAAATATCTACACCGTCATCTCTATAATCACAGAAACATCTACACTGTCATCTGTAGAAAGATGGAAATATCTAAGCCGAGATCTGCATAAACATGGAAATATCTACAACTCTACGTTTATAAACATGGAACTATATACACCACTATCTGTATAAACATGGAAATATCTACAATGCCAACTGTATAAACATGGAAATACCTACGCCGACAACTGTATACACATGGAAATACCTACACCGCTATCTGTATAAGCATGGAATTTTATACACCGCTATCCCTATAAACTTGGGAATCCCTACACCGCAATCTCTATAAACATGGAAATATCTCCACAGTTATCTATAAAAACATGGAAATATCTACACCACTATCTGTATAAACATGGAAATATCTACACCGCTATCTTTATAAAGATGGAAATATCTACAACGCTATCTGTATAAACATGGAAATATCTACAACGTCTGTGTAAACATGGAAATATCTACACAGCGATCGGTGTTAACATGGAAATATATACAACGCAATCTGTGCAAATATCAAAATATCTACACCGCTATCTCTGTAAACATGGAAATATCTACCCCGTTATCTGTATAAACTTGGAAATATCTAAATCGCTATCAGTATAAACATGGATATATCTACACCACGATCTGTATAAACATGGAAATGTCTACACCGCTATATGTATAAACATGCAAATATCTACTCCGCTATCTATATAAACATGGAAATATCTACACCGCTACCTGTATAAACATGGAAATATCTACACCGCTATCTATATAAACATGGAAATATCTACACCGCTATCTCTATAAATATTGGAATATCTACAACGCTATCTCTATAAACATGGAAATGCCTACACAGCTATCTGTAAAAAAAAGGAAATATCTACATGGCTATCTCTATAAACATGGAAATACCTACACCGCCATCTGTATAAACATGGAAATACCTACACAGTCATCTGTATAAACATGGAAACATCTGCACCACTATCTGTATAAACATGGAAATATCTTCACTGCCATCTGTATAAACATGGAAATATCTACACCGATATCTGTATAAACATGGAAATATCTACACAGCTATCTCTATATACATGGAAATATCTACACTGCTATCTGTATAAACTTAGAAATAGCGACACCGCTATCTGTATAAACATGGAAATACCTACACCGCCATCTGTGAAAACATGAAAATATCTACACAGTCATCTGTATAAACAAGGAAATATCTACACCTCCATCTGTGTAAACATGGAAATATCTACACTGGCATCTGTATACACATGGAAATATCTACTCAGCCATCTGTATAAACATGGAAATATCTACAGCGCTATCCCTATAAGCATGGAAATACCTACACCACAATCTGTATAAACATGGTAATAGCCACACCGCTATCTGTATAAACATGGAAATACCTACACGGCCATCTATAAAACATGACAATATCTACAGAGTCATCTGTATAAACATGGAAATATCAACACCTCCATCAGTATAGACATGGAAATATCTACACTACCATCTGTAAACACATGGAAATATCTACACAGCCATCTGTATAAACATGGAAATATCTACACCGCTATCAGTATAAACATGCAAAAACCTACACCGTTATCTGTATAAACATGGAAATATACACACTGCCGTCTGCATAAACATGGAAATATCTACACCGCAATCTGCATAAACATGGAAATATCTACACAGCTATCTCTATAAACATGGAAATACCTACACTGCTATCTGTATAAACATGGTAATAGGCACACCGCTATCTGTATAAACATGGAAATACCTACACCGCCATCTATAAAAACATGGAAATATCTACATAGTCATCTGTATAAACATGGAAATATCTACACCTCCATCTCTATAAACATGGAAATATCTACACTGCCATCTGTATACACATGTAAATATCTACACAGCCATCTGCATAAACATGGAAATATCTACACCGCTATCTCCGTAAACATGCAAAAAACTACACCGTTATCTGTATAAACATGGAAATATCTACACCGCTATCTGTATAAACATGGAAATATCTCCACCGCTATCTGTATAAACATAGAAATACCTACACTGCCATCTGTATAAACTTGGAAATATCTACACTGCTATCTGTATAAACATGGGAATATCTACAACAATATCTGTGCAAACATGGAAATTTCTACACTGCCATCTGTATACACATGGAAATAACTACACCGCAATCTGTATAAACATGGAAATAGCCACACCGCTATCTTTATAAACGTGGAAATACCTACACCGCCATCTATAAAAACATGACAATATCAACAGAGTCATCTGTATAAACATGGAAATATCTACACCTCCATCTGTATAAACATGGAAATATCTACACTACCATCTGTATACACAAGGAAATATCTACACTGCCATCTGTATAAACATGGAAATAACAACACCGCTATCTGTACACACATGGAAATATCTACACAGCCATCTGTATAAACATGGAAATAACTACACCGCTATCTGTATAAACATGAAAAAACCTACACCGTTATCTGTATAAACATGGAAATATATACACTGACATCTGCATAAACATGGAAATATCTACACTGCTATCTGCATAATCATGGAAGTATCTACACAGCTATCTCTATAAACATGGAAATAACTACACTGCTATCTGTATAAACATGGAAATAGCCACACCGCTATCGGTATAAACATGGAAATACCTACACCGCCATCTATAAAAACATGAAAATACCTACAGAATCATCTGTATAAACATGGAAATATCTAAACCTCCATCTGTATAAACATGGAAATATCTACACTGCCATCTGTATACACATGGAAATATCTACACCGCTATCTCTATAAATATGAAAAAACCTACACCGTTATCTGTATAAACATGGAAATATCTACACCGCTATCTGTATAAATATGGAAATATCTCCACCGCTATCTGTATAAACATGGAAATATCTCCACCGCTATCTGTATAAACATGGAAATATCTACATCGCTATCTGTATAAACATGGAAATATCTCCACAGCTATCTCTATAAACATGGAAATATCTACACCGCTATCTTTATAAACATGGAAATATCTACACCGCTATCTGTATAAAGGTGGAAACATCTACAACACTATCTGTGTAAACATGGAAATGTCTTCACAGCTATCTGTGTAAACATGGAAATATGTACACCGCTATCTGTGTAAAGATGGAAATATCTACACCGCAATATGCGCAAACATGGAAATATCTACACCGCTATCTCTGTAAACATGGAAATATCTACCCCTTTATGTGGATAAACATGGAAATATCTACACCACTATCTCTATAAACATGGAACTATCTACAGCACGATCTGTATAAACATGGAAACGTCTACACCGCTACCTGTATATACATGGAAATATCTACACCGCTCTCTGTATAAACTTGGAAATATCTACTCTGCTATCTCTATAAATATTGAAATACCTACAACGCTATCTCTATAAACATGGAAATGCCTACACCGCTATCTTAATAAACATGGAAATATCTACATGTCTATCTCTATAAACAGGGAAATATCTACACCGCGATCTGTATGAACATGGAAATAACTACACAGTCATCTGTATAAACATGGAAACATCTACACCAGTATCTGTATAAACATGGAAATATCTACACTGCCATCTGTATAAACATGGAAATATCTACCCTGCTATCTGTATAAACATGGAAATATCTACGCAGCTATCTCTATAAACATGGAAATAGCTACACTGCTATCTGTATAAACATAGAAATAGCGACACCGCTATCTGTATAAACATGAAGATATCTACACAGTCATCTGTATAAACTTGGAAATATCTACACCTCCATCTCTATAGACATGGAAATATCTACACTGCCATCTGTATACACATGGAAATATCTACAAAGCCATCTGTATAAACATGGAAATATGTACACCGCTATCTGTGTAAACCTGGAAATATCTACACCGCTATCTTTATAAACTTGGAAATGTCTACACCGCCTTCTGTATAAACATGTAAATATCTACACGGCTATCTATATAAACATCGAAATACCAACACCGTTATCTGTATAAACATTGAAACATCTACTCCTTTATCTGTATAAAGATGGAAATATCTAAAACGCTATCTGTGTAAACATGGAAATATCTACAAAGCTATCTGTGTAAACATGGAAATATCTACAGAGCTATCTCTGCAAAGATGGAAAATTCTACACCGCTATCTCTGTAAACATGGAAATATCTACACAGCTATCTGTATAAACATGGAAACATCTACACCGCTATCTGTATAAACATGGAAATACCAAGACGGTTATTTGTATAAACATGGAAATATCTACAACGCTATCTGTATAAATACGGAAATATCCTCACCACTATCTCTATAAACTTGGAAATACCTACAACGGTATCTGTATAAATACGGAAATATCCTCACCACTATCTGTATAAACATGGAAATACCTACACCGCCATATCTATACACAAGGAAATACATACACGGCCATCTCTATACACATGGAAATATCTACCCCGCTATCTCTATAAATATTGAAATATCTACATTGCAATCTATATATACATGGAAATATCTACACCGCCATCTCTATAAACATGGAAATATCTACATCGCTATCTGTATAAACATGGAAATATCTCCACCACTATCAGTATTAACATGGAAATATCTACACGGTTAACTGTATAAACATGGAAATATCTACACCGCTATCTGTATAAACATGGAAATATCTACAACTCCATCTCTTTAAACACGGAAATATGTACAACGCTATCTGTATACACATGGAAATATCTACAACTCTATCTGTGTAAACATGGAAATATCTACACAGATATCTGTGTAAACTTGCAAATATCTACACAGCTATCTGTGTAAAGATCCAAATATCTACACCGCTATCTCTGTAAACATGGAAATATCTACACCGCTATCTGTATCAACATGGATATATCTACACCGCTATCTTTAGAAACATGGAAAAATCTACACTGTTATCTCTATAAACATGGAAATAACTACACCGCCATCTGTATAAACATGCAAATATCTACACAGTCATCTGTATAAACATGGAAATATCTACACAACCATATCTATAAACATGGAAATATCTACACTGCCATCTGTATACACATGGAAATATCTACAACGCCATCTGTAGAAACGTGAAGTATCTACACCACTGTCTCTATAAACATGGAAATACCTACACCACCATCCCTATAAACATGGAAATATCTACACCGCAATCTCTATAAACTTGGAAATATCTACACCACCAACTCTATAAACATGAAAATATCTACACCACTATCTGTATAAACATCAAAATATCTACACTGCCATCTGTATAAAGATGGAAATATCTACACCGGTAGCTGAATAAACATGGAAATATCTACACCCCTATCTCTATAAACATGGAAATGTCTACACCAATATCTCTATAAACATGGAAATATCTTCACCACCATCCCTATAAACATGGAAATATCTACACAGCTATCTGTATAAACATGGAAACATCTACATCGCTATCTATATAAACATGGAAATATCTACACCGCTATCTATATAAATATGGAAATATCTACACCGCTATCTTTGTAAACATGGAAATAACTACACCACTATCTGTATAAACATGGAAATATCTACACATCTATTTCTCTAAACCTGAAAATAACTACACCGACATCTGTATAAACATGGGAATACCTACAAAGTCATCTGTTTAAACATGGAAATATCTACACCACTTTCTGTATAAACATGGAAATATCTACATTGCCATCTGTATAAACATGGAAATATCTACACAGCCATTTCTATAAACATGGAAATATCTACATCGCTATCTGTATAAACATGGAAATATCTCCACAGCTATCAGTATAAACGTGGAAATATCTACACCTCTATCTGTATAAACATGGAAATATCTACGACGCCATCTCTTTAAACACGGAAATATTTACAACGCTATCTGTATAAACATGGAAATATCTACAAATCTATCTGTGTAAACAAAGAAATATCTACACAGATATCTGTGTAAACTTGCAAATATCTACACAGCTATCTGTGTAAAGATCGAAATATCTACAGCGCAATCTGTGCAAAGATCGAAATATCTACCCCGCTATCTCTGTAAACATGGAAATATCCACACCGCTATCTGTATCAACATGGAAATATCTACACCGCTATCTTTATAAACATGGAAATATCTACACTGTTATCTCTATAAACATGGAAATATCTACACCGCCATCTGTATAAACATGCAAATATCTACACAGTCATCTGTATAAACATGGAAATATCTACACAACCATATCTATATACATGGAAATATCTACACTGCCATCTGTATACACATGGAAATATCTACAACGCCATCTGTAGAAACGTGAAGTATCTACACCGCTGTCTCTATAAATATGGAAATACCTACACTGCCATCTCTATAAACATGGAAATATCTACACCGCAATCTCTATAAACTTGGAAATAACTACACCACCAACTCTATAAACATGAAAATATTTACACCACTATCTGTATAAACATCAAAATATCTACACTGCCATCTGTATAAAGATGGAAATATCTAAACCGGGAGCTGAATAAACATGGAAATATCTACAACCCTATCTGTATAAACATGGAAATGTCTACATCACTATCTCTATAAACATGGAAATATCTTCACCACCATCTCTATAAACATGGAAATATCTACACCACTATCTGTATAAACATGGAAACATCTACAACGCTATCTATAAAAACATGGAAATATCTACACCGCTATCTATATAAATATGGAAATATCTACACCGCTATCTTTGTAAACATGGAAATAACTACACCACTATCTGTATAAACATGGAAATATCTACACCTCTATTTCTATAAACCTGAAAATATCTACACTGACATCTGTAAACATGGGAACACCTACACAGTCATCTGTATAAACATGGAAATATCTACACCACTATCTGTATAAACATGGAAATATCTACACTGCCATCTGTCTAAACATGGAAATATCTACACAGCCATCTTTATAAACATGGAAATATCTACATCGCTATCTGTATAAACATGGGAATATCTACACCGCTATCCCTATAAACATGGAAATATGAACACCGCTATCCACATATAAATGGAAATATCTTCACCGCTATCTGTATAAACATGGAAAGATCTATAGCGCTATCACTATAAACATGGAAATACCTACACCGCTCTCTCTATAAACATGGAAATATCTACACCGCTATCTCCATAAACATGGAAATACACACACCGCAATCTGTATAAACATGGAAATATCTACACCGCAATCTGTATAAACATGGAAATTTCTACACTGCTATCTGTAAAAATATGGAAATATCTACATCGCTATCTCTATAAACATGGAAATATCTACACCGCTAGCTGTATAAACGTGGAAATATCTACTTGGCTATCTTTAGAAACATGGAAATATCTACACCGCCATCTGTATAAACATGGAAATATCTACAGAGTCGATTGCATAAACATGGAAATATCTACACCACTGTCTGTATAAACATGGAAATATCTACACCGCTATCTTTATAAACATGGAAATATCTACACCGCTATCTGTATAAACATGGGAATAACTTCAAAAATATCTGTGTAAACATGGAAATATTTACACAGATATCTGTGTAAACATGGAAATATGTACACCACTATCTGTGTAAAGATGAAAATATGTTCACCGCAATGTGTACAAATATCAAAATATCTACTACGATATCTCTGTAAACATGGAAATATCTACCCCGTTATCTGTATAAACATGGAAATATCTACACCGCTATCTGTATAAACATGGAAATATCTACACCGCTATCTCTATAAATATTGAAATATCTACAACGCTATCTCTATAAACACGGAAATGCCTACACAGCAATCTGTATAAACATGGAAATATCTACATGGCTATCTCTATAAACATGGAAATATCTACACCGCCATCTGTATAAACATGGAAATACCTACACAGTCATCTGTATAAACATGGAAACATCTACACCACTATCTGTATAAACATGGAAATATCTACACTTCCATTGGTATAAACATCGAAATATCAACACCGCCATCTGTATAAACATGGAAATATCTCCAACGCTATCTGTATAAACACAGAAGTATCTGCACTGATATCTGTATAAACATGGAAATATCTACATGGCTATCTCCATAGACATGGAAATATCTACACCGCCATCTGTATAAACATGGAAATACCTACACATTCATTTTTATAAACATGGAAAAATCTACACCACTATCTGTATAAACATGGAAATATCTACACTACCATCTGTATATACATGGAAATATCTACACAGCCATCTGTATAAACATGGAAATATCTACACTGCCATCTGTATAAACATGGAAATATCTACACAGCCATCTGTATAAACATGGATATATCTACACAGCCATCTCTATAAACATGGAAATATCTACACTGCTATCTCTATAAACATGGAAATACCTACATCGCAATCTGTATAAACATGGAAATGTATACACGTCTATCTGTATAAACATGGAAGTATCTAAATACGCTTTCTGTAAAAATATGGAAATATCTACACCGCTATCTCTATAAACATGGAAATATTGACACCGCTAGCTGTATAAACGTGGAACTATCTACTTGGCTATCTCTAGAAACATGGAAATATCTACACCGCCATCTGTATAAACATGGAAATACCTACACAGTCAATTGCATAAACATGGACATATCAACACCGCTATCTGTATAAACATGGAAATACATACACCGCTATCTATATAAACGTGGAATTATCTACACCGCTATCTCCATTAACATGGAAATACCTACACCGCTATCTGTACAAATATGGTAATAAATACATGGCTATTTCTATAAACATAGAAATGTCTACACTGCTAGCTGTATAAACATGGAAATATCTACATGGCTATCTCTATAAACATGGAAATATCTACACCGCCATCTGTATCAACATGGAAATACCTACTCAGTCATCTTCATAAACATGGATATATATACACCACTATCTGTATAAACATGGAAATAACTACGCTGCCATCTCTATAAACATGGAAATATCTACACAGCCATCTCTATAAACATGGAAATATCTACAACGGTATCTGTATAAACATGGAAATATCTACACCGCCATCTGTAAAACATGCAAATATCTACGCTGCCATCTGTATACATATGGAAATACCTACACAGCCATCTGTATAAACAAGGAAATACCTACACCGCCATCTGTATAAACATGGAAATATCTTCAACACTATCTGTGTAAACATGGAAATATCTACAGAGCAGTCTGTGTAAACATGGAAAAAAATACTCCGCTATCTGTGTAAAGATGGAAATATCTACACTGCAATCTGTGCAAATACTGAAATATCTACAGCTCTATCTCTGTAAACATGGCAATATCTACACCGATATCTGTATAAACATGGAAATATCTACACCGCTATCTCTATAAACATCGAAATGTCTACACCACTATCTGTATAAACATGGAAATATCTACACCGCAATCTGTATAAACATGGATATATCTACACAGTCATCTGTATAAACATGGAAATATCTACACCTCCATCTGTATAAACATGGAAATATCTACACTGCAATCTGTAAACACTTGGAAATATCTACACATCCATCTATATAAACATGGAAATACCTACACCGCTATCTCTATCAGCATAGAAAAAGCGGCACCACAATCTGTATAAGCATTTAAATATCTACACCGCCATCTGTATAAACATGGAAATACCTACACAGTCATCTGCATAAACATCTAAATATCTACCCCACTGTCTGTATAAACATGGAAATACCTACACTGCCATCTGTATAAACATGGAAAAATCTACACAACCAACTCTATGAACATGGAAATATTTCCACTGCTATCTGTATAAACATGGAAGTAGCCACACCACTATCTGTATAAACAACGAAATATTTACACTGCAATGTGTAAAAATATGAAAGTAATAACACAGTCATCTGTATAAACATGGAAATATCTACACCTCCATCTGTATAAACATGGAAATATCTACACTGCCAACTCTATACATATGGAAATATCTACACAGCCATCTGTATAAACATGGAAATATCTACACCGCTATCTCTATAAACATGGAAATACCTACACCGCAATGTTTATAAACATGGAAATATCTACACCGCTATCTGTATAAACATGGAAATATCTACACCGCTTTCTTCATAAACTTTGAAATATCTACACCGCCATCTGTATAAACATGGATGTATATCCACCGCTATCTATATAAACATGGAAATACCTCCACCGCTATCTGTATAAACAGGGAAATATCTACAACATTATCTGAATAAACTTGGACATATCTACACGGCTATTTCTATAAACACGGAAATACCTACACCGCAATCTTTATAAACATGGAAATACCTACACCGCTATCTGTATAAACACGGAAATATATACACTGCAATCTGTATAAAGATGGAAATATCTACACTGCTATCTCTATAAACATCAAGATGTCTACAACGCTATCTGTTTAAACATGGAAATAACTACACCGCAATATTTATGAACATGGAAATATCTATGCCGCTATATATATAAACATGGAAATATCTACACAGATATCTGTGTAAATATGGAAATATCTACACCGCTATTTCTGTAATCATCGAAATATCTACACCGCTATCTGTATAAACATGGAAATATCTACACCACTATCAATATAAAGAAGGAAATATCTACACCGCCATCTGTATAAACATTTAAATACCTACCCAGACATCTGTATAAACATGGAAATATCTGCACCGCTATCTGTATAAATATGGAAATACCAACACAGCTATCTGTATAAACATGGAAATATCTGCACCGCTAACAGTGTAAACATGGAAATATCTACACCACTATCACTATAAACATGGAAATAACTTCACCGCCATCTCTATAAACATGGAAATATCTATACTGCTATCTGTATAAACATGGAAATACCTACACCGCTATCTGTATAAATATGGAAATAACTACACCGCTATCTCTGTAAACATGGAAATGTCTACACCGCTATCTGTATAAACATGGAAATATCTACATCGCTATCTCTATAAACCTGAAAATATCTACACTGACATCTGCATAAACATGGAAATACCTACACAGTCATCTGTATAAACATGGAAATATCTACACCACTATCTCTATAAACATGGAAATATCTAAACTGCCATCTGTATAAACATGGAAATATCTACACAGCCATCTCCATAAACATGTAAATATCTACACTGCCATCTGTATAAACATGGAAATATCTACACCGCTATCTGCATAAACATATAAATATCGGCACCGCTATCATTATAAACATGGAAATACGTACACCGCTATCTCTATAAACATGGAAATATCTACACTGCTATCTCTATAAACATGGAAATATCTACACCCCCATCTGCATAAACATAGAAATATCTACACAACCATCTGCATAAACATGGAAATATCTACAAAGCTATCTGTATATGCATGGAAATATCTACAACACTATCTCTGTTAACATGGAAATAAATACACCGCTATCTGTGTAAACATGGAAATATGTACATAGATATCTGTGTAAAGATGGAAATATCTACAGCGCAATCTGTGCAAATATGGAAATATCTACACCGCTCTGTCTGTAAACATGGAAATATCTAAACCGCGGTCTGTATAAACATGGAAATAACTACACAGCTCTCTGTATAAATATGGAAATATCTACACCACGATCTCTATAAACATGGAAAAATCCACGCTGCTATCTGGATAAACATGGAAATAACTACATGGCTATTTGAATAAACATGGAAATACCTGCAACGCCATCTGTATAAACATGGAAATACCTACACCGCTATCTGTGTAAACTTGGAAATATCTACACTGCTATCTGTAAAACGTGGAAATATCTACACCGCTATCTCTATAAACGTGGAAATATCTGCAACTCTATCTGTATAAACATGGAAATATGTACAACGCTATCTGTATAAACATGGAAATATCTACAACGTTATTTGTGTAAACATGGAAATATCTATACAGATATCTGTGTAAACTTGCAAATATCTACACGGCTATCTGTGTAAAGATGGAAATATCTACAGTGCAATCTGTGCATAGATGGAAATATCTACAACGCTATCTCTGGAAACATGGAAATATCTACACCTCTGTCTGTATCAACATGGAAATATCTACACCACTATCTCTATAAACGTGGAAATATCTACAACGCTATCTGTATAAATGTGGAAATATCTACCTCGATATCTGTATAACCGTGGAAATATCTCCAACGCTATCTGTATAAACATGGAAATATATAAACCGCTATCCGTATAAACATGGAAATATCTACACCGCGACCTTTATAAACATGGAAATATCTACACAGCTATCTCTATAAACATTAAAATATCTTCACGGCCATCTATATAAACATGGAAATAACTACAAAGTCATCTGTATAAACATGGAAATATCTACACAGACATCTGTATAAACATGGAAATATCTACACAGCCATCTGCATATACATGGAAATATCTACACCACTATCTGTATAAACATGGAAATAACTACACCACTAATTGTATAAACAAGGAAATATCTATACCGTGATCTGTATAAACATGGAAATATTTACACCGCTATCTGTATAATCATGGCAATTTCTACACCGTTATCTGTATAAATATGGAAATATCTACACCGCTATCCCTATAAACATGGAAATATCTACACCGCCATCTGTATAAACATGGAAATACCTATATAGACATCTGTGCAAACATGGAAATATCTACACCACCATCTGTATAAACATGGAAATACCTACAATGCCATCTGTATACACATGGAAATACCTACACGGCAATATGTGTATAGATGGAAACATCAACACCGCCATCTGTACAAACTTGGAAATATCTACACTGCTATCTCTATAAACATGGAAATACCTACACTGCGGACTGTATAAACATGGAAATATCTACACCACGATCTGTATAAACATGGGAATATCTACACCACGATCTGTATAAACATGGAAATATCTACACCACGATCTGTGTTAACATGGAAATATCTGCACCGCTATCTCCATAGACATGGAAATACCTACAAAGCCATCTGTATAAACATGGAAATACCTACACAGTCATGTGTAGGAACATGGAAATATCTACACTGCCATCTGTATAAACATAGACATATCTACACAGTCCTCTGTATAAATATGGAGATAACTGCATAGGCATCTGTATAAACATGGAAATATCTGCACCGCTATCTCTATAAACATGGAAACATCTACAAAGACATCTGTATAAACAAGGAAATACCCACACAGTCACGTGTAGGAACATTTAAATATCTGCACTGCCATCTGTATAAACGTAGAAATATCTACACAGCCCTCTGTATAAATATGGAAATATCTGCATAGGCATCTGTGTAAACCTGGAAATATCTGCACCGCTATCTGTATAACCATGGAAATACCTACACCGCTGTCTCTATAAACATGGAAATATGTACACCGCTATGTGTATAAACATGGAAATATCTCCACTGCTCTCTGTATAAACATGGAAATATCTCCACCGTTATCTGTATAAACATGGAAATATCTACAGCGCCGTCTCTGTAAACATTGACAAACCTACACTGCCATCTGTAAAAACATGGAAATATCTACACAGTCATCTGAATAAACATGGAAATATCTACACGGCCATCTGTATAAACATGGAATTATCTAGACTGCCATCTGTAGAAAGATGGAAATATCTACACCGCCATCTGTATAAATATGGAAATATCTACACCGCCATCTCTATAAACATGAAAATATCTACACTGCCATCTCCATAAAGATGGAATTATCTACTCCGCCATGTGTATAAACACGGAAATATCTACACCACCATCTGTGTAAACATGGAAATATCTACACCGCTATCTGTATAAACATGAAAATATCTACACCGCCATCTTCATATCCATGGAAACATCTACACCGCTATCTCTATAAACATGGAAATAGATATACAGTCATCTGTATAAACATGGAAATATCTACAATGCCATCTGTATACACATGGAAATATCTACACAGCCATCTGTATAAACATGTATATATCTACACTGCTATCTCTATAAACATGGAAATATGTAGCCCGCCATCTCTATAATCATGAAAATATGTACACTGCCATCTCCATAAACATGGAACTAACTACTCCGCCATCTGTATAAACATGGAAACATCTACACCGCCATCTGTGTGAATAAGGAAATATCTACAATGCCATCTGTATAAAGATATTAATATCTGCACCGTGAGCTGTATAAACATGGAAATATCTACATTGCTATCTGTATAAACGTGGAAATACGAACACCGCTAT
The DNA here is from genome assembly GCF_029289425.2 of Pan paniscus. Taxonomy (NCBI): domain Eukaryota; kingdom Metazoa; phylum Chordata; class Mammalia; order Primates; family Hominidae; genus Pan; species Pan paniscus. Next base: position 4,615,714 of record NC_073256.2, read on the forward strand.
CGGTATAAACATGGAAATACCTACAACGCCATCTATATAAACATGGAAATATCTACACCGCTATGTCTATAAACATGGAAATAACTACACCGCTATCTCTATCAACTTGGAAATATCTACACCGCTATCTGTATAAACATGGAAATATCTACACCGCTATCTGTATAAACATGGAAATATCTACACCGCGATCTGTATAAACAGGAAATATCTACACCGCTATCTCTATAAACATGGAAATATCTGCACTGCCATCTGTAAAAACATGGAAATAACTATACAGTCATCTGTATAAACATGGAAATATCTACAATGCCATCTGTATACACATGTGAATATCTACACAGCCATCTGTATAAACATGTAAATATCTACACTGCTATCTCTATAAACATGGAAATATCTACACCGCCATCTCTATAAACATGAAAATATCTACACTGCCATCTCCATAAACATGGAACTAACTACTCCGCCATCTGTATAAACATGGAAACATCTACACCGCCATCTGTGTGAATAAGGAAATATGTACAATGCCATCTGTATAACGATATAAATACCTGCACCGCGAGCTGTATAAACATGGAAATATCTTCATCGCTATCTGTATAAACGTGGAAATGCCAACACCGCTATCGGTATAAACATAGAAATATCTACAACGCCATCTATATAAACATGGAAATATCTAAACCGCTATGTCTATAAACATGGAAATAACTACACCACTATCTCTATAAACATGGAAATTTCTACACCGCTATCTGTATAAACATGGAAATATCTACACCGCTATCTGTATAAACATGGAAATGTCTTCACCGCGATCTGTATAAACATGGAAATATCTACACAGCTATCTCTGTGAACATGGAAATATCTACACCGCCATCTGTATAAACATGGAAATACCTACAATGTCATCTGTATAAACATGGAAATATCTACAAAGCCATCTGTATAAACATGGAAATATCTACTCAGCCATCTGTATATACATGGAAATATCTACACCACTATCTGTATAAACATGGAAATAACTACACCGCTATTTGAATAAACATGGAAATATTTACACTGCTATCTGTATAAACATGGAAATTTCTAAACCATTATCTGTATAAATATGGAAATATCTACACCGCTATCTCTATAAACATGGAAATATCTACACCGCCATCTGTATAAACATGGATATACCTATAGAGTCATCTGTGTAAACATGGAATTATCTACACCACAATCTGTATAAACATGGAAATATCTACAATGCCATCTGTATACACATGGAAATACCTACACGGCAATCTGTGTATAGATGGAAACATCAACACCGCCATCTGTACAAACATGGAAATATCTACACTGCTATATCTATAAACATGGGAACATCTACACTGCGGTCTGTATAAACATGGAAATATCTACACCGGTATCTGTATAAACATGGAAATATCTACACCATGATCTGTATAAACATGGAAATATATACACCGCTATCTGTATAAACATGGAAATGTCTGCACCGCTATCTCTATAAACATGGAAATATCTACAAAGACATCTGTATAAACATGGAAATACCTACACAGTCATGTGTAGGAACATTTAAATATCTTCACTGCCATCTGTATAAACATAGAAATATCTACAGAGCCCTCTGTATAAATATGGAAATATCTGCATAGGCATCTGTGTAAACCTGGAAATATCTGCACCGCTATCTGTATAAACATGGAAATACCTACACCGCTGTCTCTATAAACATGGAAATATGTACACCGCTATGTGTAAAAACATGGAAATATCTCCACTGCTCTCTGTATACACAAGGAAATATCTCCACCGTTATCTGTATAAACTTGGAAATACCTACAGCGCCATCTCTATAAACATTGACAAATATTCACTGCCATCTGTAAAAACATGGAAATATCTACACAGTCATCTGAATAAACGTGGAAATATCTACACCACCATCTGTATAAACATGGAAATACCTACAATACCATCTGTATACACATGGAAATACCTACACGGCCATCTGTATAAACATGGAATTATCTACACTGCCATCTGTAGAAAGATGGAAATATCTACACCGCTATCTCTATAAATATGGAAATATCTACACCGCCATCTCTATAAACATGAAAATATCTACACTGCCATCTCCATAAAGATGGAAGTATGTACTCCGCCATGTGTATAAACACGGAAATATCTACACTACCATCTTTTTAAACATGGAAATATCTACACCTATATCTGTATAAACATGGAAATATCTACACTGCCATCTGCATATCCATGGAAATATCTATGACACCATCTGTATAAACATGGAAATATCCACAAGGCCATCTGTGTATAGATGTAAATATCAACACCACCATCTGTACAAACATGGAAATATCTACACCGCTATCTCTATAAACATGGAAATATCTGCACTGCCATCTGTAAAAACATGGAAATACCTATACAGTCATCTGTATAAACATGAAAATATCTTCAATGCCATCTGTATACACATGGAAATATCTACACAGCCATCTGCATAAACATGTAAATATCTACACTGCTATCTCTATAAACATGGAAATATCTAGCCCGCCATCTATATAATCATGAAAATATGTACACTGCCATCTCCATAAACATGGAAATAACTACTCCGCCATCTGTATAAACATGGAAACATCTACACCGCCATCTGTGTGAATAAGGAAATATCTACAATGCCATCTGTATAAACATATAAATATCTGCACCGCGAGTTGTATAAACATGGAAATATCTACATCGCTATCTGTATAAACGTGGAAATACCAACACCGCTATCGATATAAACATACAAATACCTACAACGCCATCTATATAAACATGGAAATATCTACACCGCTATGTCTATAAACATGGAAATAACTACACCGCTATCTCTATAAACATGGAAATATCTACACCGCTATCTGTATAAACATGTAAATATCTACACCGCTATCTGTATAAACATGGAAATATCTACACCGCGATCTGTATAAACATGGAAATGTCTTCACCGCGATCTGTATAAACATGGAAATATCTACACAGCTATCTCTGTGAACATGGAAATAACTACACCGCCATCTGTATAAACATGGAAATACCTACAATGTCATCTGTATAAACATGGAAATATCTACAAAGCCATCTGTATAAACATGGAAATATCTACACAGCCATCTGTATATACATGGAAATATCTACACCACTATCTGTATAAACATGGAAATAACTACACCGCTATTTGAATAAACATGGAAATATTTACACTGCTATCTGTATAAACATGGAAATTTCTACACCATTATCTGTATAAATATGGAAATATCTACACCGCTATCTCTATAAACATGGAAATATCTACACCGACATCTGTATAAACATGGATATACCTATAGAGTCATCTGTGTAAACATGGAATTATCTACACCACCATCTGTATAAACATGGAAATATCTACAATGCCATCTGTATACACATGGAAATACCTACACGGCAATCTGTGTATAGATGGAAACATCAACACCGCCATCTGTACAAACATGGAAATATCTACACTGCTATATCTATAAACATGGGAATATCTACACTGCGGTCTGTATAAACATGGAAATATATACACCGCTATCTGTATAAACATGGAAATGTCTGCACCGCTATCTCTATAAACATGGAAATATCTACAAAGACATCTGTATAAACATGGAAATACCTACACAGTCATGTGTAGGAACATTTAAATATCTTCACTGCCATCTGTATAAACATAGAAATATCTACAGAGCCCTCTGTATAAATATGGAAATATCTGCATAGGCATCTGTGTAAACCTGGAAATATCTGCACCGCTATCTGTATAAACATGGAAATACCTACACCGCTGTCTCTATAAACATGGAAATATGTACACCGCTATGTGTAAAAACATGGAAATATATCCACTGCTCTCTGTATACACAAGGAAATATCTCCACCGTTATCTGTATAAACTTGGAAATACCTACAGCGCCATCTCTATAAACATTGACAAATATTCACTGCCATCTGTAAAAACATGGAAATATCTACACAGTCATCTGAATAAACGTGGAAATATCTACACCACCATCTGTATAAACATGGAAATACCTACAATACCATCTGTATAGACATGGAAATATCTACACGGCCATCTGTATAAACATGGAATTATCTACACTGCCATCTGTAGAAAGATGGAAATATCTACACCGCTATCTCTATAAATATGGAAATATCTACACCGCCATCTCTATAAACATGAAAATATCTACACTGCCATCTCCATAAAGATGGAAGTATGTACTCCGCCATGTGTATAAACACGGAAATATCTACACTACCATCTTTTTAAACATGGAAATATCTACACCTATATCTGTATAAACATGGAAATATCTACACTGCCATCTGCATATCCATGGAAATATCTACGCCACCATCTGTGTAAACATGGAAATATCTACACGGCCATCTGTGTATAGATGGAAATATCAACACCGCCATCTGTACAAACATGGAAATATCTACACCGCTATCTCTATAAACATGGAAATATCTGCACTGCCATCTGTAAAAACATGGAAATACCTATACAGTCATCTGTATTAACATGGAAATATCTTCAATGCCATCTGTATACACATGGAAATATCTACACAGCCATCTGTATAAACATGTAAATATCTACACTGCGATCTCTATAAACATGGAAATATCTACCCCGCCATCTCTATAATCATGAAAATATGTACACTGCCATCTCCATGAACATGGAACTAACTACTCCGCCATCTGTATAAACATGGAAACATCTACACCGCCATCTGTGTGAATAAGGAAATATCTACAATGCCATCTGTACAAAGATATAAATATCTGCACCGCGAGCTGTGTAAACATGGAAATATCTACATCGCTATCTGTATAAACGTGGAAATACCAACACCGCTATCGGTATAAACATAGAAATACCTACAACGCCATCTATATAAACATGGAAATATCTACACCGCCATCTGTATAAACATGGAAATAGCTACAATGTCATCTGTATAAACATGGAAATATCTACAAAGCCATCTGTATAAACATGGAAATATCTACACAGCCATCTGTATATACATGGAAATATCTACACCACTATCTGTATAAACATGGAAATAACTACACCGCTATTTGAATAAACATGGAAATATTTACACTGCTATCTGTATAAACATGGAAATTTCTACACCATTATCTGTATAAATATGGAAATATCTACACCGCTATCTCTATAAACATGGAAATATCTACACCGACATCTGTATAAACATGGATATACCTATAGAGTCATCTGTGTAAACATGGAATTATCTACACCACCATCTGTATAAACATGGAAATATCTACAATGCCATCTGTATACACATGGAAATACCTACACGGCAATCTGTGTATAGATGGAAACATCAACACCGCCATCTGTACAAACATGGAAATATCTACACTGCTATATCTATAAACATGGGAATATCTACACTGCGGTCTGTATAAACATGGAAATATATACACCGTTATCTGTATAAACATGGAAATGTCTGCACCGCTATCTCTATAAACATGGAAATATCTACAAAGACATCTGTATAAACATGGAAATACCTACACAGTCATGTGTAGGAACATTTAAATATCTTCACTGCCATCTGTATAAACATAGAAATATCTACAGAGCCCTCTGTATAAATATGGAAATATCTGCATAGGCATCTGTGTAAACCTGGAAATATCTGCACCGCTATCTGTATAAACATGGAAATACCTACACCGCTGTCTCTATAAACATGGAAATATGTACACCGCTATGTGTAAAAACATGGAAATATATCCACTGCTCTCTGTATACACAAGGAAATATCTCCACCGTTATCTGTATAAACTTGGAAATACCTACAGCGCCATCTCTATAAACATTGACAAATATTCACTGCCATCTGTAAAAACATGGAAATATCTACACAGTCATCTGAATAAACGTGGAAATATCTACACCACCATCTGTATAAACATGGAAATACCTACAATACCATCTGTATAGACATGGAAATATCTACACGGCCATCTGTATAAACATGGAATTATCTACACTGCCATCTGTAGAAAGATGGAAATATCTACACCGCTATCTCTATAAATATGGAAATATCTACACCGCCATCTCTATAAACATGAAAATATCTACACTGCCATCTCCATAAAGATGGAAGTATGTACTCCGCCATGTGTATAAACACGGAAATATCTACACTACCATCTTTTTAAACATGGAAATATCTACACCTATATCTGTATAAACATGGAAATATCTACACTGCCATCTGCATATCCATGGAAATATCTACGCCACCATCTGTGTAAACATGGAAATATCTACACGGCCATCTGTGTATAGATGGAAATATCAACACCGCCATCTGTACAAACATGGAAATATCTACACCGCTATCTCTATAAACATGGAAATATCTGCACTGCCATCTGTAAAAACATGGAAATACCTATACAGTCATCTGTATTAACATGGAAATATCTTCAATGCCATCTGTATACACATGGAAATATCTACACAGCCATCTGTATAAACATGTAAATATCTACACTGCGATCTCTATAAACATGGAAATATCTACCCCGCCATCTCTATAATCATGAAAATATGTACACTGCCATCTCCATGAACATGGAACTAACTACTCCGCCATCTGTATAAACATGGAAACATCTACACCGCCATCTGTGTGAATAAGGAAATATCTACAATGCCATCTGTACAAAGATATAAATATCTGCACCGCGAGCTGTGTAAACATGGAAATATCTACATCGCTATCTGTATAAACGTGGAAATACCAACACCGCTATCGGTATAAACATAGAAATACCTACAACGCCATCTATATAAACATGGAAATATCTACACCGCCATCTGTATAAACATGGAAATAGCTACAATGTCATCTGTATAAACATGGAAATATCTACAAAGCCATCTGTATAAACATGGAAATATCTACACAGCCATCTGTATATACAGGGATATATCTACACCACTAACTGTATAAACATGGAAATAACTACACCGCTATTTGAATAAACATGGAAATATTTACACTGCTATCTGTATAAACATGGAAATTTCTACACCATTATCTGTATAAATATGGAAATATCTACACCGCTATCTCTATAAACATGGAAATATCTACACCGCCATGTGTATAAACATGGATATACCTATAGAGTCATCTCTGTAAACATGGAGTTATCTACACCACCATCTGTATAAACATGGAAATATCTACAATGCCATTTCTATACACATGGAAATACCTACACGGCAATCTGTGTATAGATGGAAACATCAACACCGCCATCTGTACAAACATGGAAATATCCGCACTGCTATGTCTATAAACATGGGAATATCTACATTGCGGTCTGTATAAACATGGAAATATCTACACCGGTATCTGTATAAACATGGAAATATCTACACCATGATCTGTATAAACATGGAAATATATACACCGCTATCTGTATAAACATGGAAATGTCTGCACCGCTATCTCTATAAACATGGAAATATCTACAAAGACATCTGTATAAACATGGAAATACCTACACAGTCATGTGAAGGAACATTTAAATATCTACACTACCATCTGTATAAACATAGAAATATCTACACAGCCCTCTGTATAAATATGGAAATATCTGCATAGGCATCTGTGTAAACCTGGAAATATCTGCACCGCTATCTGTATAAACATGGAAATACCTACACCGCTGTCTCTATAAACATGGAAATATGTACACCGCTATGTGTATAAACATGGAAATATCTCCACTGCTCTCTGTATAAACAAGGAAATATCTCCACCGTTATCTGTATAAACTTGGAAATACCTACAGCGCCATCTCTATAAACATTGACAAATATTCACTGCCATCTGTAAAAACATGGAAATATCTACACAGTCATCTGAATAAACGTGGAAATATCTACACCACCATCTGTATAAACATGGAAATACCTACAATACCATCTGTATACACATGGAAATACCTACACGGCCATCTGTATAAACATGGAATTATCTACACTGCCATCTGTAGAAAGATGGAAATATCTACACCGCTATCTCTATAAATATGGAAATATCTACACCGCCATCTCTATAAACATGAAAATATCTACACTGCCATCTCCATAAAGATGGAAGTATGTACTCCGCCATGTGTATAAACACGGAAATATCTACACTACCATCTGTTTAAACATGGAAATATCTACAACTATATCTGTATAAACATGGAAATATCTACACTGCCATCTGCATATCCATGGAAATATCTACGCCACCATCTGTAAACATGGAAATATCTACACGGCCATCTGTGTATAGATGGAAATATCAACACCGCCATCTGTACAAACATGGAAATATCTATACCGCTATCTCTATAAACATGGAAATATCTGCACTGCCATCTGTAAAAACATGGAAATACCTATACAGTCATCTGTATAAACATGGAAATATCTTCAATGCCATCTGTATACACATGGAAATATCTACACAGCCATCTGTGTAAACATGTAAATATCTACACTGCTATCTCTATAAACATGGAAATACCTACCCCGCCATCTCTATAATCATGAAAATATGTACACTGCCATCTCCATAAACATGGAACTAACTACTCCGCCATCTGTATAAACATGGAAACATCTACACCGCCATCTGTGTGAATAAGGAAATAGCTACAATGCCATCTGTATAAACATATAAATATCTGCACCGCGAGCTGTATAAACATGGAAATAGCTACATCGCTATCTGTATAAACGTGGAAATACCAACACCGCTATCGGTATAAACATAGAAATACCTACAACGCCATCTATATAAACATGGAAATATCTACACCGCTATGTCTATAAACATGGAAATAACTACATCGCTATCTCTATAAACATGGAAATATCTACACCGCTATCTGTATAAACATGGAAATATCTACACCGCTATCTGTATAAACATGGAAATATCTAAACCGCGATCTGTATAAACATGGAAATATCTACAAAGCTATCTCTATATACATGGAAATTTCTACACCGCCATCTGTATAAACATGGAAATACCTACAATGTCATCTGTATAAACATGGAAATATCTACAAAGCCATCTGTATAGACATGGAAATATCTACACAGCCATCTGTATATACATGGAAATATCTACACCACTCTCTGTATAAACATGGAAATAACTACAACGCTATTTGTATGAACAAGGAAATATCTACACCGTGACTTGTATAAACATGGAAATATTTACACCGCTATCTGTATAAACATGGAAATTTCTACACCGTTATCTGTATAAATATGGAAATATCTACATCGCTATCTCTATCAACATGGAAATATCTACACAGCCATCTGTATAAACATGGAAATACCTATAGAGTCATCTGTGTAAACATGGAAATATCTACACCACCATCTGTATAAACATGGAAATATCTACAATGCCATCTGTATACACATGGAAATACCTACACAGCAATCTGTGTATAGATGGAAACATCAACACCGCCATCTGTACAAACATGGAAATATCTACACTGCTATCTCTATAAACATGGGAATATCTACACTGCGGTCTGTATAAACATGGATATATCTACACCGGTATCTCTATAAACATGGAAATATCTTCACCATGATCTGTATAAACATGGAAATATATACACCGCTATCTGTATAAACATGGAAATGTCTGCACCGCTATCTCTATAAACATGGAAATATCTACAAAGACATCTGTATAAACATGGAAATACCTACACAGTCATGTGTTGGAATATTTAAATATCTACACTGCCATCTGTATAAACGTAGAAATATCTACACAGCCCTCTGTATAAATATGGAAATATCTGCATAGGCATCTGTGTAAACCTGGAAATATCTGCACCGCTATCTGTATAAACATGGAAATACCTACACCGCTGTCTCTATAAACATGGAAATTTGTACACCGCTATGTGTATAAACATGGAAATATCTCCACTGCTCTCTGTATAAACATGGAAATATCTCCACCGTTATCTGTAAAAACATGGAAATATCTACACAGTCATCTGAATAAACATGGAAATATCTACACGGCCATCTATATAAACATGGAATTGTCTACACTGCCATCTGCAGAAAGATGGAAATATCTACACCGCTATCTCTATAAATATGGAAATATCTACACCGCCATCTCTATAAACATGAAAATATCTACACTGCCATCTCCATAAAGATGGAATTATCTACTCCGCCATGTGTATAAACACGGAAATATCTACACCACCATCTGTGTAAACATGGAAATATCTACACCGCTCTCTGTATAAACATGAAAATATCTACACCGCCATCTGCATATCCATGGAAATATCTACACCGCTATCTCTATAAACATGGAAATACCTATACAGTCATCTGTATAAACATGGAAATATCTACAATGCCATCTGTATACACATGGAAATATCTACACAGCCATCTGTATAAACATGTAAATATCTACACTGCTATCTCTATAAACATGGAAATATCTACCCCGCCATCTCTATAATCATGAAAATATGTACACTGCCATCTCCATAAACATGGAACTAACTACTCCGCCATCTGTATAAACATGGAAACATATAAACCGCCATCTGTGTGAATAAGGAAATATCTACAATGCCATCTGTATAAAGATATAAATATCTGCACCGCGAGCTGTATAAACATGGAAATATCTACATCGCTATCTGTATAAACGTGGAAATACCAACTCCGCTATCGGTATAAACATAGAAATATCTACAACGCCATCTATATAAACATGGAAATATCTAAACCGCTATGTCTATAAACATGGAAATAACTACACCACTATCTCTATAAACATGGAAATTTCTACACCGCTATCTGTATAAACATGGAAATATCTACACCGCTATCTGTATAAACATGGAAATATCTACACTGCGATCTGTATAAACATGGAAATATCTACACAGCTATCTCTGTGAACATGGAAATATCTACACCGCCATCTGTATAAACATGGAAATACCTACAATGTCATCTGTATAAACATGGAAATATCTACAAAGCCATCTGTATAAACATGGAAATATCTACACATCCATCTGTATATACATGGAAATATCTACACCACTATCTGTATAAACATGGAAATAACTACACCGCTATTTGTAGAAACATGGAAATATTTACACTGCTATCTGTATAAACATGGAAATTTCTAAACCATTATCTGTATAAATATGGAAATATCTACACCGCTATCTCTATAAACATGGAAATATCTACACCGCCATCTGTATAAACATGGATATACCTATAGAGTCATCTGTGTAAACATGGAAATATCTACAACACCATCTGTATAAACATGGAAATATCTACAATGCCATCTGTATACACATGGAAATACCTACACGGCAATCTGTGTATAGATGGAAACATCAACACCGCCATCTGTACAAACATGGAAATATCTACACTGCTATCTCTATAAACATGGGAATATCTACATTGCGGTCTGTATAAACATGGAAATATCTACACCGGTATTTGTATAAACATGGAAATATCTACACCATGATCTGTATAAACATGGAAATATATACACCGCTATCTGTATAAACATGGAAATGTCTGCACCGCTATCTCTATAAACATGGAAATATCTACAAAGACATCTGTATAAACATGGAAATACCTACACAGTCATGTGTAGGAACATTTAAATATCTACACTGCCATCTGTATAAACATAGAAATATCTACACAGCCCTCTGTATAAATATGGAAATATATGCATAAGCATCTGTGTAAACCTGGAAATATCTGCACCGCTATCTGTATAAACATGGAACTACCTACACTGCTGTCTCTATAAACATGGAAATATGTACACCGCTATGTGTATAAACATGGAAATATCTCCACTGCTCTCTGTATAAACAAGGAAATATCTCCACCGTTATCTGTATAAACATGGAAATTCCTACAGTGCCATCTCTATAAACATTGACAAATCTACACTGCCATCTGTAAAAACATGGAAATATCTACACAGTCATCTGAATAAACGTGGAAATATCTACACCACCATCTGTATAAACATGGAAATATCTACAATGCCATCTGTATACACATGGAAATACCTACACAGCAATCTGTGTATAGATGGAAACATCAACACCGCCATCTGTACAAACAAGGAAATATCTACACTGCTATCTCTATAAACATGGGAATATTTACACTGCGGTCTGTATAAACATGGATATATCTACACCGGTATCTCTATAAACATGGAAATATCTTCACCATGATCTGTATAAACATGGAAATATATACACCGCTATCTGTATAAACATGGAAATGTCTGCACCGCTATCTCTATAAACATGGAAATATCTACAAAGACATCTGTATAAACATGGAAATACCTACACAGTCATGTGTTGGAATATTTAAATATCTACACTGCCATCTGTATAAACGTAGAAATATCTACACAGCCCTCTGTATAAATATGGAAATATCTGCATAGGCATCTGTGTAAACCTGGAAATATCTGCACCGCTATCTGTATAAACATGGAAATACCTACACCGCTGTCTCTATAAACATGGAAATTTGTACACCGCTATGTGTATAAACATGGAAACATCTCCACTGCTCTCTGTATAAACATGGAAATATCTCCACCGTTATCTGTATAAACATGGAAATATCTACAGCGCCGTCTCTATAAACATTGACAAACCTACACTGCCATCTGTAAAAACATGGAAATATCTACACAGTCATCTGAATAAACATGGAAATATCTACACGGCCATCTATATAAACATGGAATTGTCTACACTGCCATCTGCAGAAAGATGGAAATATCTACACCGCTATCTCTATAAATATGGAAATATCTACACCGCCATCTCTATAAACATGAAAATATCTACACTGCCATCTCCATAAAGATGGAATTATCTACTCCGCCATGTGTATAAACACGGAAATATCTACACCACCATCTGTGTAAACATGGAAATATCTACACCGCTCTCTGTATAAACATGAAAATATCTACACCGCCATCTGCATATCCATGGAAATATCTACACCGCTATCTCTATAAACATGGAAATACCTATACAGTCATCTGTATAAACATGGAAATATCTACAATGCCATCTGTATACACATGGAAATATCTACACAGCCATCTGTATAAACATGTAAATATCTACACTGCTATCTCTATAAACATGGAAATATCTACCCCGCCATCTCTATAATCATGAAAATATGTACACTGCCATCTCCATAAACATGGAACTAACTACTCCGCCATCTGTATAAACATGGAAACATATAAACCGCCATCTGTGTGAATAAGGAAATATCTACAATGCCATCTGTATAAAGATATAAATATCTGCACCGCGAGCTGTATAAACATGGAAATATCTACATCGCTATCTGTATAAACGTGGAAATACCAACTCCGCTATCGGTATAAACATAGAAATATCTACAACGCCATCTATATAAACATGGAAATATCTAAACCGCTATGTCTATAAACATGGAAATAACTACACCACTATCTCTATAAACATGGAAATTTCTACACCGCTATCTGTATAAACATGGAAATATCTACACCGCTATCTGTATAAACATGGAAATATCTACACTGCGATCTGTATAAACATGGAAATATCTACACAGCTATCTCTGTGAACATGGAAATATCTACACCGCCATCTGTATAAACATGGAAATACCTACAATGTCATCTGTATAAACATGGAAATATCTACAAAGCCATCTGTATAAACATGGAAATATCTACACATCCATCTGTATATACATGGAAATATCTACACCACTATCTGTATAAACATGGAAATAACTACACCGCTATTTGTAGAAACATGGAAATATTTACACTGCTATCTGTATAAACATGGAAATTTCTAAACCATTATCTGTATAAATATGGAAATATCTACACCGCTATCTCTATAAACATGGAAATATCTACACCGCCATCTGTATAAACATGGATATACCTATAGAGTCATCTGTGTAAACATGGAAATATCTACAACACCATCTGTATAAACATGGAAATATCTACAATGCCATCTGTGTACACATGGAAATACCTACACGGCAATCTGTGTATAGATGGAAACATCAACACCGCCATCTGTACAAACATGGAAATATCTACACTGCTATCTCTATAAACATGGGAATATCTACATTGCGGTCTGTATAAACATGGAAATATCTACACCGGTATTTGTATAAACATGGAAATATCTACACCATGATCTGTATAAACATGGAAATATATACACCGCTATCTGTATAAACATGGAAATGTCTGCACCGCTATCTCTATAAACATGGAAATATCTACAAAGACATCTGTATAAACATGGAAATACCTACACAGTCATGTGTAGGAACATTTAAATATCTACACTGCCATCTGTATAAACATAGAAATATCTACACAGCCCTCTCTATAAATATGGAAATATCTGCATAAGCATCTGTGTAAACCTGGAAATATCTGCACCGCTATCTGTATAAGCATGGAACTACCTACACTGCTGTCTCTATAAACATGGAAATATGTACACCGCTATGTGTATAAACATGGAAATATCTCCACTGCTCTCTGTATAAACAAGGAAATATCTCCACCGGTATCTGTATAAACATGGAAATTCCTACAGCGCCATCTCTATAAACATTGACAAATCTACACTGCCATCTGTAAAAACATGGAAATATCTACACAGTCATCTGAATAAACGTGGAAATATCTACACCACCATCTGTATAAACATGGAAATATCTACAATGCCATCTGTATACACATGGAAATACCTACACAGCAATCTGTGTATAGATGGAAACATCAACACCGCCATCTGTACAAACATGGAAATATCTACACTGCTATCTCTATAAACATGGGAATATCTACACTGCGGTCTGTATAAACATGGATATATCTACACCAGTATCTCTATAAACATGGAAATATCTTCACCATGATCTGTATAAACATGGAAATATATACACCGCTATCTGTATAAACATGGAAATGTCTGCAGCGCTATCTCTATAAACATGGAAATATCTACAAAGACATCTGTATAAACATGGAAATACCTACACAGTCATGTGTTGGAATATTTAAATATCTACACTGCCATCTGTATAAACGTAGAAATATCTACACAGCCCTCTGTATAAATATGGAAATATCTGCATAGGCATCTGTGTAAACCTGGAAATATCTGCACCGCTATCTGTATAAACATGGAAATACCTACACCGCTGTCTCTATAAACATGGAAATTTGTACACCGCTATGTGTATAAACATGGAAATATCTCCACTGCTCTCTGTATAAACATGGAAATATCTCCACCGTTATCTGTATAAACATGGAAATATCTACAGCGCCGTCTCTATAAACATTGACAAACCTACACTGCCATCTGTAAAAACATGGAAATATCTACACAGTCATCTGAATAAACATGGAAATATCTACACGGCCATCTATATAAACATGGAATTGTCTACACTGCCATCTGCAGAAAGATGGAAATATCTACACCGCTATCTCTATAAATATGGAAATATCTACACCGCCATCTCTATAAACATGAAAATATCTACACTGCCATCTCCATAAAGATGGAATTATCTACTCCGCCATGTGTATAAACACGGAAATATCTACACCACCATCTGTGTAAACATGGAAATATCTACACCGCTCTCTGTATAAACATGAAAATATCTACACCGCCATCTGCATATCCATGGAAATATCTACACCGCTATCTCTATAAACATGGAAATACCTATACAGTCATCTGTATAAACATGGAAATATCTACAATGCCATCTGTATACACATGGAAATATCTACACAGCCATCTGTATAAACATGTAAATATCTACACTGCTATCTCTATAAACATGGAAATATCTACCCCGCCATCTCTATAATCATGAAAATATGTACACTGCCATCTCCATAAACATGGAACTAACTACTCCGCCATCTGTATAAACATGGAAACATATACACCGCCATCTGTGTGAATAAGGAAATATCTACAATGCCATCTGTATAAAGATATAAATATCTGCACCGCGAGCTGTATAAACATGGAAATATCTACATCGCTATCTGTATAAACGTGGAAATACCAACTCCGCTATCGGTATAAACATAGAAATATCTACAACGCCATCTATATAAACATGGAAATATCTAAACCGCTATGTCTATAAACATGGAAATAACTACACCACTATCTCTATAAACATGGAAATTTCTACACCGCTATCTGTATAAACATGGAAATATCTACACCGCTATCTGTATAAACATGGAAATATCTACACCGCGATCTGTATAAACATGGAAATATCTACACAGCTATCTCTGTGAACATGGAAATATCTACACCGCCATCTGTATAAACATGGAAATACCTACAATGTCATCTGTATAAACATGGAAATATCTACAAAGCCATCTGTATAAACATGGAAATATCTACACAGCCATCTGTATATACATGGAAATATCTACACCACTATCTGTATAAACATGGAAATAACTACACCGCTATTTGTAGAAACATGGAAATATTTACACTGCTATCTGTATAAACATGGAAATTTCTAAACCATTATCTGTATAAATATGGAAATATCTACACCGCTATCTCTATAAACATGGAAATATCTACACCGCCATCTGTATAAACATGGACATACCTATAGAGTCATCTGTGTAAACATGGAAATATCTACAACACCATCTGTATAAACATGGAAATATCTACAATGCCATCTGTATACACATGGAAATACCTACACGGCAATCTGTGTATAGATGGAAACATCAACACCGCCATCTGTACAAACATGGAAATATCTACACTGCTATCTCTATAAACATGGGAATATCTACATTGCGGTCTGTATAAACATGGAAATATCTACACCGGTATCTGTATAAACATGGAAATATCTACACCATGATCTGTATAAACATGGAAATATATACACCGCTATCTGTATAAACATGGAAATGTCTGCACCGCTATCTCTATAAACATGGAAATATCTACAAAGACATCTGTATAAACATGGAAATACCTACACAGTCATGTGTAGGAACATTTAAATATCTACACTGCCATCTGTATAAACATAGAAATATCTACACAGCCCTCTGTATAAATATGGAAATATCTGCATAAGCATCTGTGTAAACCTGGAAATATCTGCACCGCTATCTGTATAAACATGGAAATACCTACACCGCTGTCTCTATAAACATGGAAATATGTACACCGCTATGTGTATAAACATGGAAATATCTCCACTGCTCTCTGTATAAACAAGGAAATATCTCCACCGTTATCTGTATAAACATGGAAATACCTACAGCGCCATCTCTATAAACATTGACAAATCTACACTGCCATCTGTAAAAACATGGAAATATCTACACAGTCATCTGAATAAACGTGGAAATATCTACACCACCATCTGTATAAACATGGAAATATCTACAATACCATCTGTATACACATGGAAATACCTACACAGCAATCTGTGTATAGATGGAAACATCAACACCGCCATCTGTACAAACATGGAAATATCTACACTGCTATCTCTATAAACATGGGAATATCTACACTGCGGTCTGTATAAACATGGATATATCTACACCGGTATCTCTATAAACATGGAAATATCTTCACCATGATCTGTATAAACATGGAAATATATACACCGCTATCTGTATAAACATGGAAATGTCTTCACCGCTATCTCTATAAACATGGAAATATCTACAAAGACATCTGTATAAACATGGAAATACCTACACAGTCATGTGTTGGAATATTTAAATATCTACACTGCCATCTGTATAAACGTAGAAATATCTACACAGCCCTCTGTATAAATATGGAAATATCTGCATAGGCATCTGTGTAAACCTGGAAATATCTGCACCGCTATCTGTATAAACATGGAAATACCTACACCGCTGTCTCTATAAACATGGAAATTTGTACACCGCTATGTGTATAAACATGGAAATATCTCCACTGCTCTCTGTATAAACATGGAAATATCTCCACCGTTATCTGTATAAACATGGAAATATCTACAGCGCCGTCTCTATAAACATTGACAAACCTACACTGCCATCTGTAAAAACATGGAAATATCTACACAGTCATCTGAATAAACATGGAAATATCTACACGGCCATCTATATAAACATGGAATTGTCTACACTGCCATCTGCAGAAAGATGGAAATATCTACACCGCTATCTCTATAAATATGGAAATATCTACACCGCCATCTCTATAAACATGAAAATATCTACACTGCCATCTCCATAAAGATGGAATTATCTACTCCGCCATGTGTATAAACACGGAAATATCTACACCACCATCTGTGTAAACATGGAAATATCTACACCGCTCTCTGTATAAACATGAAAATATCTACACCGCCATCTGCATATCCATGGAAATATCTACACCGCTATCTCTATAAACATGGAAATACCTATACAGTCATCTGTATAAACATGGAAATATCTACAATGCCATCTGTATACACATGGAAATATCTACACAGCCATCTGTATAAACATGTAAATATCTACACTGCTATCTCTATAAACATGGAAATATCTACCCCGCCATCTCTATAATCATGAAAATATGTACACTGCCATCTCCATAAACATGGAACTAACTACTCCGCCATCTGTATAAACATGGAAACATATACACCGCCATCTGTGTGAATAAGGAAATATCTACAATGCCATCTGTATAAAGATATAAATATCTGCACCGCGAGCTGTATAAACATGGAAATATCTACATCGCTATCTGTATAAACGTGGAAATACCAACTCCGCTATCGGTATAAACATAGAAATATCTACAACGCCATCTATATAAACATGGAAATATCTAAACCGCTATGTCTATAAACATGGAAATAACTACACCACTATCTCTATAAACATGGAAATTTCTACACCGCTATCTGTATAAACATGGAAATATCTACACCGCTATCTGTATAAACATGGAAATATCTACACCGCGATCTGTATAAACATGGAAATATCTACACAGCTATCTCTGTGAACATGGAAATATCTACACCGCCATCTGTATAAACATGGAAATACCTACAATGTCATCTGTATAAACATGGAAATATCTACAAAGCCATCTGTATAAACATGGAAATATCTACACAGCCATCTGTATATACATGGAAATATCTACACCACTATCTGTATAAACATGGAAATAACTACACCGCTATTTGTAGAAACATGGAAATATTTACACTGCTATCTGTATAAACATGGAAATTTCTAAACCATTATCTGTATAAATATGGAAATATCTACACCGCTATCTCTATAAACATGGAAATATCTACACCGCCATCTGTATAAACATGGACATACCTATAGAGTCATCTGTGTAAACATGGAAATATCTACAACACCATCTGTATAAACATGGAAATATCTACAATGCCATCTGTATACACATGGAAATACCTACACGGCAATCTGTGTATAGATGGAAACATCAACACCGCCATCTGTACAAACATGGAAATATCTACACTGCTATCTCTATAAACATGGGAATATCTACATTGCGGTCTGTATAAACATGGAAATATCTACACCGGTATCTGTATAAACATGGAAATATCTACACCATGATCTGTATAAACATGGAAATATATACACCGCTATCTGTATAAACATGGAAATGTCTGCACCGCTATCTCTATAAACATGGAAATATCTACAAAGACATCTGTATAAACATGGAAATACCTACACAGTCATGTGTAGGAACATTTAAATATCTACACTGCCATCTGTATAAACATAGAAATATCTACACAGCCCTCTGTATAAATATGGAAATATCTGCATAAGCATCTGTGTAAACCTGGAAATATCTGCACCGCTATCTGTATAAACATGGAAATACCTACACCGCTGTCTCTATAAACATGGAAATATGTACACCGCTACGTGTATAAACATGGAAATATCTCCACTGCTCTCTGTATAAACAAGGAAATATCTCCACCGTTATCTGTATAAACATGGAAATACCTACAGCGCCATCTCTATAAACATTGACAAATCTACACTGCCATCTGTAAAAACATGGAAATATCTACACAGTCATCTGAATAAACGTGGAAATATCTACACCACCATCTGTATAAACATGGAAATATCTACAATACCATCTGTATACACATGGAAATACCTACACAGCAATCTGTGTATAGATGGAAACATCAACACCGCCATCTGTACAAACATGGAAATATCTACACTGCTATCTCTATAAACATGGGAATATCTACACTGCGGTCTGTATAAACATGGATATATCTACACCGGTATCTCTATAAACATGGAAATATCTTCACCATGATCTGTATAAACATGGAAATATATACACCGCTATCTGTATAAACATGGAAATGTCTTCACCGCTATCTCTATAAACATGGAAATATCTACAAAGACATCTGTATAAACATGGAAATACCTACACAGTCATGTGTTGGAATATTTAAATATCTACACTGCCATCTGTATAAACGTAGAAATATCTACACAGCCCTCTGTATAAATATGGAAATATCTGCATAGGCATCTGTGTAAACCTGGAAATATCTGCACCGCTATCTGTATAAACATGGAAATACCTACACCGCTGTCTCTATAAACATGGAAATTTGTACACCGCTATGTGTATAAACATGGAAATATCTCCACTGCTCTCTGTATAAACATGAAAATATCTCCACCGTTATCTGTATAAACATGGAAATATCTACAGCGCCGTCTCTATAAACATTGACAAACCTACACTGCCATCTGTAAAAACATGGAAATATCTACACAGTCATCTGAATAAACATGGAAATATCTACACGGCCATCTATATAAACATGGAATTGTCTACACTGCCATCTGCAGAAAGATGGAAATATCTACACCGCTATCTCTATAAATATGGAAATATCTACACCGCCATCTCTATAAACATGAAAATATCTACACTGCCATCTCCATAAAGATGGAATTATCTACTCCGCCATGTGTATAAACACGGAAATATCTACACCACCATCTGTGTAAACATGGAAATATCTACACCGCTCTCTGTATAAACATGAAAATATCTACACCGCCATCTGCATATCCATGGAAATATCTACACCGCTATCTCTATAAACATGGAAATACCTATACAGTCATCTGTATAAACATGGAAATATCTACAATGCCATCTGTATACACATGGAAATATCTACACAGCCATCTGTATAAACATGTAAATATCTACACTGCTATCTCTATAAACATGGAAATATCTACCCCGCCATCTCTATAATCATGAAAATATGTACACTGCCATCTCCATAAACATGGAACTAACTACTCCGCCATCTGTATAAACATGGAAACATATACACCGCCATCTGTGTGAATAAGGAAATATCTACAATGCCATCTGTATAAAGATATAAATATCTGCACCGCGAGCTGTATAAACATGGAAATATCTACATCGCTATCTGTATAAACGTGGAAATACCAACTCCGCTATCGGTATAAACATAGAAATAGCTACAACGCCATCTATATAAACATGGAAATATCTAAACCGCTATGTCTATAAACATGGAAATAACTACACCACTATCTCTATAAACATGGAAATTTCTACACCGCTATCTGTATAAACATGGAAATATCTACACCGCTATCTGTATAAACATGGAAATATCTACACCGCGATCTGTATAAACATGGAAATATCTACACAGCTATCTCTGTGAACATGGAAATATCTACACCGCCATCTGTATAAACATGGAAATACCTACAATGTCATCTGTATAAACATGGAAATATCTACAAAGCCATCTGTATAAACATGGAAATATCTACACAGCCATCTGTATATACATGGAAATATCTACACCACTATCTGTATAAACATGGAAATAACTACACCGCTATTTGTAGAAACATGGAAATATTTACACTGCTATCTGTATAAACATGGAAATTTCTAAACCATTATCTGTATAAATATGGAAATATCTACACCGCTATCTCTATAAACATGGAAATATCTACACCGCCATCTGTATAAACATGGACATACCTATAGAGTCATCTGTGTAAACATGGAAATATCTACAACACCATCTGTATAAACATGGAAATATCTACAATGCCATCTGTATACACATGGAAATACCTACACGGCAATCTGTGTATAGATGGAAACATCAACACCGCCATCTGTACAAACATGGAAATATCTACACTGCTATCTCTATAAACATGGGAATATCTACATTGCGGTCTGTATAAACATGGAAATATCTACACCGGTATCTGTATAAACATGGAAATATCTACACCATGATCTGTATAAACATGGAAATATATACACCGCTATCTGTATAAACATGGAAATGTCTGCACCGCTATCTCTATAAACATGGAAATATCTACAAAGACATCTGTATAAACATGGAAATACCTACACAGTCATGTGTAGGAACATTTAAATATCTACACTGCCATCTGTATAAACATAGAAATATCTACACAGCCCTCTGTATAAATATGGAAATATCTGCATAAGCATCTGTGTAAACCTGGAAATATCTGCACCGCTATCTGTATAAACATGGAAATACCTACAACGCTGTCTCTATAAACATGGAAATATGTACACCGCTATGTGTATAAACATGGAAATATCTCCACTGCTCTCTGTATAAACAAGGAAATATCTCCACCGTAATCTGTATAAACATGGAAATACCTACAGCGCCATCTCTATAAACATTGACAAATCTACACTGCCATCTGTAAAAACATGGAAATATCTACACAGTCATCTGAATAAACGTGGAAATATCTACACCACCATCTGTATAAACATGGAAATATCTACAATACCATCTGTATACACATGGAAATACCTACACAGCAATCTGTGTATAGATGGAAACATCAACACCGCCATCTGTACAAACATGGAAATATCTACACTGCTATCTCTATAAACATGGGAATATCTACACTGCGGTCTGTATAAACATGGATATATCTACACCGGTATCTCTATAAACATGGAAATATCTTCACCATGATCTGTATAAACATGGAAATATATACACCGCTATCTGTATAAACATGGAAATGTCTTCACCGCTATCTCTATAAACATGGAAATATCTACAAAGACATCTGTATAAACATGGAAATACCTACACAGTCATGTGTTGGAATATTTAAATATCTACACTGCCATCTGTATAAACGTAGAAATATCTACACAGCCCTCTGTATAAATATGGAAATATCTGCATAGGCATCTGTGTAAACCTGGAAATATCTGCACCGCTATCTGTATAAACATGGAAATACCTACACCGCTGTCTCTATAAACATGGAAATTTGTACACCGCTATGTGTATAAACATGGAAATATCTCCACTGCTCTCTGTATAAACATGGAAATATCTCCACCGTTATCTGTATAAACATGGAAATATCTACAGCGCCGTCTCTATAAACATTGACAAACCTACACTGCCATCTGTAAAAACATGGAAATATCTACACAGTCATCTGAATAAACATGGAAATATCTACACGGCCATCTATATAAACATGGAATTGTCTACACTGCCATCTGCAGAAAGATGGAAATATCTACACCGCTATCTCTATAAATATGGAAATATCTACACCGCCATCTCTATAAACATGAAAATATCTACACTGCCATCTCCATAAAGATGGAATTATCTACTCCGCCATGTGTATAAACACGGAAATATCTACACCACCATCTGTGTAAACATGGAAATATCTACACCGCTCTCTGTATAAACATGAAAATATCTACACCGCCATCTGCATATCCATGGAAATATCTACACCGCTATCTCTATAAACATGGAAATACCTATACAGTCATCTGTATAAACATGGAAATATCTACAATGCCATCTGTATACACATGGAAATATCTACACAGCCATCTGTATAAACATGTAAATATCTACACTGCTATCTCTATAAACATGGAAATATCTACCCCGCCATCTCTATAATCATGAAAATATGTACACTGCCATCTCCATAAACATGGAACTAACTACTCCGCCATCTGTATAAACATGGAAACATATACACCGCCATCTGTGTGAATAAGGAAATATCTACAATGCCATCTGTATAAAGATATAAATATCTGCACCGCGAGCTGTATAAACATGGAAATATCTACATCACTATCTGTATAAACGTGGAAATACCAACTCCGCTATCGGTATAAACATAGAAATATCTACAACGCCATCTATATAAACATGGAAATATCTAAACCGCTATGTCTATAAACATGGAAATAACTACACCACTATCTCTATAAACATGGAAATTTCTACACCGCTATCTGTATAAACATGGAAATATCTACACCGCTATCTGTATAAACATGGAAATATCTACACCGCGATCTGTATAAACATGGAAATATCTACACAGCTATCTCTGTGAACATGGAAATATCTACACCGCCATCTGTATAAACATGGAAATACCTACAATGTCATCTGTATAAACATGGAAATATCTACAAAGCCATCTGTATAAACATGGAAATATCTACACAGCCATCTGTATATACATGGAAATATCTACACCACTATCTGTATAAACATGGAAATAACTACACCGCTATTTGTAGAAACATGGAAATATTTACACTGCTATCTGTATAAACATGGAAATTTCTAAACCATTATCTGTATAAATATGGAAATATCTACACCGCTATCTCTATAAACATGGAAATATCTACACCGCCATCTGTATAAACATGGACATACCTATAGAGTCATCTGTGTAAACATGGAAATATCTACAACACCATCTGTATAAACATGGAAATATCTACAATGCCATCTGTATACACATGGAAATACCTACACGGCAATCTGTGTATAGATGGAAACATCAACACCGCCATCTGTACAAACATGGAAATATCTACACTGCTATCTCTATAAACATGGGAATATCTACATTGCGGTCTGTATAAACATGGAAATATCTACACCGGTATCTGTATAAACATGGAAATATCTACACCATGATCTGTATAAACATGGAAATATATACACCGCTATCTGTATAAACATGGAAATGTCTGCACCGCTATCTCTATAAACATGGAAATATCTACAAAGACATCTGTATAAACATGGAAATACCTACACAGTCATGTGTAGGAACATTTAAATATCTACACTGCCATCTGTATAAACATAGAAATATCTACACAGCCCTCTGTATAAATATGGAAATATCTGCATAAGCATCTGTGTAAACCTGGAAATATCTGCACCGCTATCTGTATAAACATGGAAATACCTACAACGCTGTCTCTATAAACATGGAAATATGTACACCGCTATGTGTATAAACATGGAAATATCTCCACTGCTCTCTGTATAAACAAGGAAATATCTCCACCGTAATCTGTATAAACATGGAAATACCTACAGCGCCATCTCTATAAACATTGACAAATCTACACTGCCATCTGTAAAAACATGGAAATATCTACACAGTCATCTGAATAAACGTGGAAATATCTACACCACCATCTGTATAAACATGGAAATATCTACAATACCATCTGTATACACATGGAAATACCTACACAGCAATCTGTGTATAGATGGAAACATCAACACCGCCATCTGTACAAACATGGAAATATCTACACTGCTATCTCTATAAACATGGGAATATCTACACTGCGGTCTGTATAAACATGGATATATCTACACCGGTATCTCTATAAACATGGAAATATCTTCACCATGATCTGTATAAACATGGAAATATCTACACCGCTATCTGTATAAACATGGAAATATCTACACCGCGATCTGTATAAACATGGAAATATATACACCGCTATCTGTATAAACATGGAAATGTCTGCACCGCTATCTCTATAAACATGGAAATATCTACAAAGACATCTGTATAAACATGGAAATACCTACACAGTCATGTGTAGGAACATTTAAATATCTACACTGCCATCTGTATAAACATAGAAATATTTACACAGCCCTCTGTATAAATATGGAAATATCTGCATAAGCATCTGTGTAAACCTGGAAATATCTGCACCGCTATCTGTATAAACATGGAAATACCTACAACGCTGTCTCTATAAACATGGAAATATGTACACCGCTATGTGTATAAACATGGAAATATCTCCACTGCTCTCTGTATAAACAAGGAAATATCTCCACCGTAATCTGTATAAACATGGAAATACCTACAGCGCCATCTCTATAAACATTGACAAATCTACACTGCCATCTGTAAAAACATGGAAATATCTACACAGTCATCTGAATAAACGTGGAAATATCTACACCACCATCTGTATAAACATGGAAATATCTACAATACCATCTGTATACACATGGAAATACCTACACAGCAATCTGTGTATAGATGGAAACATCAACACCGCCATCTGTACAAACATGGAAATATCTACACTGCTATCTCTATAAACATGGGAATATCTACACTGCGGTCTGTATAAACATGGATATATCTACACCGGTATCTCTATAAACATGGAAATATCTTCACCATGATCTGTATAAACATGGAAATATATACACCGCTATCTGTATAAACATGGAAATGTCTTCACCGCTATCTCTATAAACATGGAAATATCTACAAAGACATCTGTATAAACATGGAAATACCTACACAGTCATGTGTTGGAATATTTAAATATCTACACTGCCATCTGTATAAACGTAGAAATATCTACACAGCCCTCTGTATAAATATGGAAATATCTGCATAGGCATCTGTGTAAACCTGGAAATATCTGCACCGCTATCTGTATAAACATGGAAATACCTACACCGCTGTCTCTATAAACATGGAAATTTGTACACCGCTATGTGTATAAACATGGAAATATCTCCACTGCTCTCTGTATAAACATGGAAATATCTCCACCGTTATCTGTATAAACATGGAAATATCTACAGCGCCGTCTCTATAAACATTGACAAACCTACACTGCCATCTGTAAAAACATGGAAATATCTACACAGTCATCTGAATAAACATGGAAATATCTACACGGCCATCTATATAAACATGGAATTGTCTACACTGCCATCTGCAGAAAGATGGAAATATCTACACCGCTATCTCTATAAATATGGAAATATCTACACCGCCATCTCTATAAACATGAAAATATCTACACTGCCATCTCCATAAAGATGGAATTATCTACTCCGCCATGTGTATAAACACGGAAATATCTACACCACCATCTGTGTAAACATGGAAATATCTACACCGCTCTCTGTATAAACATGAAAATATCTACACCGCCATCTGCATATCCATGGAAATATCTACACCGCTATCTCTATAAACATGGAAATACCTATACAGTCATCTGTATAAACATGGAAATATCTACAATGCCATCTGTATACACATGGAAATATCTACACAGCCATCTGTATAAACATGTAAATATCTACACTGCTATCTCTATAAACATGGAAATATCTACCCCGCCATCTCTATAATCATGAAAATATGTACACTGCCATCTCCATAAACATGGAACTAACTACTCCGCCATCTGTATAAACATGGAAACATATACACCGCCATCTGTGTGAATAAGGAAATATCTACAATGCCATCTGTATAAAGATATAAATATCTGCACCGCGAGCTGTATAAACATGGAAATATCTACATCGCTATCTGTATAAACGTGGAAATACCAACTCCGCTATCGGTATAAACATAGAAATATCTACAACGCCATCTATATAAACATGGAAATATCTAAACCGCTATGTCTATAAACATGGAAATAACTACACCACTATCTCTATAAACATGGAAATTTCTACACCGCTATCTGTATAAACATGGAAATATCTACACCGCTATCTGTATAAACATGGAAATATCTACACCGCGATCTGTATAAACATGGAAATATCTACACAGCTATCTCTGTGAACATGGAAATATCTACACCGCCATCTGTATAAACATGGAAATACCTACAATGTCATCTGTATAAACATGGAAATATCTACAAAGCCATCTGTATAAACATGGAAATATCTACACAGCCATCTGTATATACATGGAAATATCTACACCACTATCTGTATAAACATGGAAATAACTACACCGCTATTTGTAGAAACATGGAAATATTTACACTGCTATCTGTATAAACATGGAAATTTCTAAACCATTATCTGTATAAATATGGAAATATCTACACCGCTATCTCTATAAACATGGAAATATCTACACCGCCATCTGTATAAACATGGACATACCTATAGAGTCATCTGTGTAAACATGGAAATATCTACAACACCATCTGTATAAACATGGAAATATCTACAATGCCATCTGTATACACATGGAAATACCTACACGGCAATCTGTGTATAGATGGAAACATCAACACCGCCATCTGTACAAACATGGAAATATCTACACTGCTATCTCTATAAACATGGGAATATCTACATTGCGGTCTGTATAAACATGGAAATATCTACACCGGTATCTGTATAAACATGGAAATATCTACACCATGATCTGTATAAACATGGAAATATATACACCGCTATCTGTATAAACATGGAAATGTCTGCACCGCTATCTCTATAAACATGGAAATATCTACAAAGACATCTGTATAAACATGGAAATACCTACACAGTCATGTGTAGGAACATTTAAATATCTACACTGCCATCTGTATAAACATAGAAATATCTACACAGCCCTCTGTATAAATATGGAAATATCTGCATAAGCATCTGTGTAAACCTGGAAATATCTGCACCGCTATCTGTATAAACATGGAAATACCTACAACGCTGTCTCTATAAACATGGAAATATGTACACCGCTATGTGTATAAACATGGAAATATCTCCACTGCTCTCTGTATAAACAAGGAAATATCTCCACCGTAATCTGTATAAACATGGAAATACCTACAGCGCCATCTCTATAAACATTGACAAATCTACACTGCCATCTGTAAAAACATGGAAATATCTACACAGTCATCTGAATAAACGTGGAAATATCTACACCACCATCTGTATAAACATGGAAATATCTACAATACCATCTGTATACACATGGAAATACCTACACAGCAATCTGTGTATAGATGGAAACATCAACACCGCCATCTGTACAAACATGGAAATATCTACACTGCTATCTCTATAAACATGGGAATATCTACACTGCGGTCTGTATAAACATGGATATATCTACACCGGTATCTCTATAAACATGGAAATATCTTCACCATGATCTGTATAAACATGGAAATATATACACCGCTATCTGTATAAACATGGAAATGTCTTCACCGCTATCTCTATAAACATGGAAATATCTACAAAGACATCTGTATAAACATGGAAATACCTACACAGTCATGTGTTGGAATATTTAAATATCTACACTGCCATCTGTATAAACGTAGAAATATCTACACAGCCCTCTGTATAAATATGGAAATATCTGCATAGGCATCTGTGTAAACCTGGAAATATCTGCACCGCTATCTGTATAAACATGGAAATACCTACACCGCTGTCTCTATAAACATGGAAATTTGTACACCGCTATGTGTATAAACATGGAAATATCTCCACTGCTCTCTGTATAAACATGGAAATATCTCCACCGTTATCTGTATAAACATGGAAATATCTACAGCGCCGTCTCTATAAACATTGACAAACCTACACTGCCATCTGTAAAAACATGGAAATATCTACACAGTCATCTGAATAAACATGGAAATATCTACACGGCCATCTATATAAACATGGAATTGTCTACACTGCCATCTGCAGAAAGATGGAAATATCTACACCGCTATCTCTATAAATATGGAAATATCTACACCGCCATCTCTATAAACATGAAAATATCTACACTGCCATCTCCATAAAGATGGAATTATCTACTCCGCCATGTGTATAAACACGGAAATATCTACACCACCATCTGTGTAAACATGGAAATATCTACACCGCTCTCTGTATAAACATGAAAATATCTACACCGCCATCTGCATATCCATGGAAATATCTACACCGCTATCTCTATAAACATGGAAATACCTATACAGTCATCTGTATAAACATGGAAATATCTACAATGCCATCTGTATACACATGGAAATATCTACACAGCCATCTGTATAAACATGTAAATATCTACACTGCTATCTCTATAAACATGGAAATATCTACCCCGCCATCTCTATAATCATGAAAATATGTACACTGCCATCTCCATAAACATGGAACTAACTACTCCGCCATCTGTATAAACATGGAAACATATACACCGCCATCTGTGTGAATAAGGAAATATCTACAATGCCATCTGTATAAAGATATAAATATCTGCACCGCGAGCTGTATAAACATGGAAATATCTACATCGCTATCTGTATAAACGTGGAAATACCAACTCCGCTATCGGTATAAACATAGAAATATCTACAACGCCATCTATATAAACATGGAAATATCTAAACCGCTATGTCTATAAACATGGAAATAACTACACCACTATCTCTATAAACATGGAAATTTCTACACCGCTATCTGTATAAACATGGAAATATCTACACCGCTATCTGTATAAACATGGAAATATCTACACCGCGATCTGTATAAACATGGAAATATCTACACAGCTATCTCTGTGAACATGGAAATATCTACACCGCCATCTGTATAAACATGGAAATACCTACAATGTCATCTGTATAAACATGGAAATATCTACAAAGCCATCTGTATAAACATGGAAATATCTACACAGCCATCTGTATATACATGGAAATATCTACACCACTATCTGTATAAACATGGAAATAACTACACCGCTATTTGTAGAAACATGGAAATATTTACACTGCTATCTGTATAAACATGGAAATTTCTAAACCATTATCTGTATAAATATGGAAATATCTACACCGCTATCTCTATAAACATGGAAATATCTACACCGCCATCTGTATAAACATGGATATACCTATAGAGTCATCTGTGTAAACATGGAAATATCTACAACACCATCTGTATAAACATGGAAATATCTACAATGCCATCTGTATACACATGGAAATACCTACACGGCAATCTGTGTATAGATGGAAACATCAACACCGCCATCTGTACAAACATGGAAATATCTACACTGCTATCTCTATAAACATGGGAATATCTACATTGCGGTCTGTATAAACATGGAAATATCTACACCGGTATCTGTATAAACATGGAAATATCTACACCATGATCTGTATAAACATGGAAATATATACACCGCTATCTGTATAAACATGGAAATGTCTGCACCGCTATCTCTATAAACATGGAAATATCTACAAAGACATCTGTATAAACATGGAAATACCTACACAGTCATGTGTAGGAACATTTAAATATCTACACTGCCATCTGTATAAACATAGAAATATCTACACAGCCCTCTGTATAAATATGGAAATATCTGCATAAGCATCTGTGTAAACCTGGAAATATCTGCACCGCTATCTGTATAAACATGGAAATACCTACAACGCTGTCTCTATAAACATGGAAATATGTACACCGCTATGTGTATAAACATGGAAATATCTCCACTGCTCTCTGTATAAACAAGGAAATATCTCCACCGTAATCTGTATAAACATGGAAATACCTACAGCGCCATCTCTATAAACATTGACAAATCTACAATGCCATCTGTAAAAACATGGAAATATCTACACAGTCATCTGAATAAACGTGGAAATATCTACACCACCATCTGTATAAACATGGAAATATCTACAATGCCATCTGTATACACATGGAAATACCTACACAGCAATCTGTGTATAGATGGAAACATCAACACCGCCATCTGTACAAACATGGAAATATCTACACTGCTATCTCTATAAACATGGGAATATCTACACTGCGGTCTGTATAAACATGGATATATCTACACCAGTATCTCTATAAACATGGAAATATCTTCACCATGATCTGTATAAACATGGAAATATATACACCGCTATCTGTATAAACATGGAAATGTCTGCACCGCTATCTCTATAAACATGGAAATATCTACAAAGACATCTGTATAAACATGGAAATACCTACACAGTCATGTGTTGGAATATTTAAATATCTACACTGCCATCTGTATACACGTAGAAATATCTACACAGCCCTCTGTATAAATATGGAAATATCTGCATAGGCATCTGTGTAAACCTGGAAATATCTGCACCGCTATCTGTATAAACATGGAAATACCTACACCGCTGTCTCTATAAACATGGAAATTTGTACACCGCTATGTGTATAAACATGGAAATATCTCCACTGCTCTCTGTATAAACATGGAAATATCTCCACCGTTATCTGTATAAACATGGAAATATCTACAGCGCCGTCTCTATAAACATTGACAAACCTACACTGCCATCTGTAAAAACATGGAAATATCTACACAGTCATCTGAATAAACATGGAAATATCTACACGGCCATCTATATAAACATGGAATTGTCTACACTGCCATCTGCAGAAAGATGGAAATATCTACACCGCTATCTCTATAAATTTGGAAATATCTACACCGCCATCTCTATAAGCATGAAAATATCTACACTGCCATCTCCATAAAGATGGAATTATCTACTCAGCCATGTGTATAAACACGGAAATATCTACACCACCATCTCTGTAAACATGGAAATATCTACACCGCTCTCTGTATAAACATGAAAATATCTACACCGCCATCTGCATATCCATGGAAATATCTACACCGCTATCTCTATAAACATGGAAATAGCTATACAGTCATCTGTATAAACATGGAAATATCTACAATGCCATCTGTATACACATGGAAATATCTACAGAGCCATCTGTATAAACATGTAAATATCTACACTGCTATCTCTATAAACATGGAAATATCCACCCCGCCATCTCTATAATCATGAAAATATGTACACTGCCATCTCCATAAACATGGAACTAACTACTCCGCCATCTGTATAAACATGGAAACATATACACCGCCATCTGTGTGAATAAGGAAATATCTACAATGCCATCTGTATAAAGATATAAATATCTGCACCGCGAGATGTATAAACATGGAAATATCTACATCGCTATCTGTATAAACGTGGAAATACCAACTCCGCTATCGGTATAAACATAGAAATATCTACAACGCCATCTATATAAACATGGAAATATCTAAACCGCTATGTCTATAAACATGGAAATAACTACACCACTATCTCTATAAACATGGAAATTTCTACACCGCTATCTGTATAAACATGGAAATATCTACACCGCTATCTGTATAAACATGGAAATATCTACACCGTGATCTGTATAAACATGGAAATATCTACACAGCTATCTCTGTGAACATGGAAATATCTACACCGCCATCTATATAAACATGGAAATATCTACAATGTCATCTGTATAAACATGGAAATATCTACAAAGCCATCTGTATAAACATGGAAATATTTACACAGCCATCTGTATATACATGGAAATATCTACACCACTATCTGTATAAACATGGAAATAACTACACCGCTATTTGTAGAAACATGGAAATATTTACACTTCAATTTGTATAAACATGGAAATTTCTAAACCATTATCTGTATAAATATGGAAATATCTACACCGCTATCTCTATAAACATGGAAATATCTACACCGCCATCTGTATAAACATGGATATACCTATAGAGTCATCTGTGTAAACATGGAAATATCTACAACACCATCTGTATAAACATGGAAATATCTACAATGCCATCTGTATACACATGGAAATACCTACACGGCAATCTGTGTATAGATGGAAACATCAACACCGCCATCTGTACAAACATGGAAATATCTACACTGCTATCTCTATAAACATGGGAATATCTACATTGCGGTCTGTATAAACATGGAAATATCTACACCGGTATCTGTATAAACATGGAAATATCTACACCATGATCTGTATAAACATGGAAATATATACACCGCTATCTGTATAAACATGGAAATGTCTGCACCGCTATCTCTATAAACATGGAAATATCTACAAAGACATCTGTATAAACATGGAAATACCTACACAGTCATGTGTAGGAACATTTAAATATCTACACTGCCATCTGTATAAACATAGAAATCTCTACACAGCCCTCTGTATAAATATGGAAATATCTATATAAGCATCTGTGTAAACCTGGAAATATCTGCACCGCTATCTGTATAAACATGGAAATACCTACACCGCTGTCTCTATAAACATGGAAATATGTACACCGCTATGTGTATAAACATGGAAATATCTCCACTGCTCTCTGTATAAACAAGGAAATATCTCCACCGTTATCTGTATAAACATGGAAATACCTACAGCGCCATCTCTATAAACATTGACAAATCTACACTGCCATCTGTAAAAACATGGAAATATCTACACAGTCATCTGAATAAACGTGGAAATATCTACACCACCATCTGTATAAACTTGGAAATATCTACAATACCATCTGTATACACATGGAAATACCTACACAGCAATCTGTGTATAGATGGAAACATCAACACCGCCATCTGTACAAACATGGAAATATCTACACTGCTATCTCTATAAACATGGGAATATCTACACTGCGGTCTGTATAAACATGGATATATCTACACCGGTATCTCTATAAACATGGAAATATCTTCACCATGATCTGTATAAACATGGAAATATATACACCGCTATCTGTATAAACATGGAAATGTCTGCACCGCTATCTCTATAAACATGGAAATATCTACAAAGACATCTGTATAAACATGGAAATACCTACACAGTCATGTGTTGGAATATTTAAATATCTACACTGCCATCTGTATAAACGTAGAAATATCTACACAGCCCTCTGTATAAATATGGAAATATCTGCATAGGCATCTGTGTAAACCTGGAAATATCTGCACCGCTATCTGTATAAACATGGAAATACCTACACCGCTGTCTCTATAAACATGGAAATTTGTACACCGCTATGTGTATAAACATGGAAATATCTCCACTGCTCTCTGTATAAACATGGAAATATCTCCACCGTTATCTGTATAAACATGGAAATATCTACAGCGCCGTCTCTATAAACATTGACAAACCTACACTGCCATCTGTAAAAACATGGAAATATCTACACAGTCATCTGAATAAACATGGAAATATCTACACGGCCATCTATATAAACATGGAATTGTCTACACTGCCATCTGCAGAAAGATGGAAATATCTACACCGCTATCTCTATAAATATGGAAATATCTACACCGCCATCTCTATAAACATGAAAATATCTACACTGCCATCTCCATAAAGATGGAATTATCTACTCCGCCATGTGTATAAACACGGAAATATCTACACCACCATCTGTGTAAACATGGAAATATCTACACCGCTCTCTGTATAAACATGAAAATATCTACACCGCCATCTGCATATCCATGGAAATATCTACACCGCTATCTCTATAAACATGGAAATACCTATACAGTCATCTGTATAAACATGGAAATATCTACAATGCCATCTGTATACACATGGAAATATCTACACAGCCATCTGTATAAACATGTAAATATCTACACTGCTATCTCTATAAACATGGAAATATCTACCCCGCCATCTCTATAATCATGAAAATATGTACACTGCCATCTCCATAAACATGGAACTAACTACTCCGCCATCTGTATAAACATGGAAACATATACACCGCCATCTGTGTGAATAAGGAAATATCTACAATGCCATCTGTATAAAGATATAAATATCTGCACCGCGAGCTGTATAAACATGGAAATATCTACATCGCTATCTGTATAAACGTGGAAATACCAACTCCGCTATCGGTATAAACATAGAAATATCTACAACGCCATCTATATAAACATGGAAATATCTAAACCGCTATGTCTATAAACATGGAAATAACTACACCACTATCTCTATAAACATGGAAATTTCTACACCGCTATCTGTATAAACATGGAAATATCTACACCGCTATCTGTATAAACATGGAAATATCTACACCGCGATCTGTATAAACATGGAAATATCTACACAGCTATCTCTGTGAACATGGAAATATCTACACCGCCATCTGTATAAACATGGAAATACCTACAATGTCATCTGTATAAACATGGAAATATCTACAAAGCCATCTGTATAAACATGGAAATATCTACACAGCCATCTGTATATACATGGAAATATCTACACCACTATCTGTATAAACATGGAAATAACTACACCGCTATTTGTAGAAACATGGAAATATTTACACTGCTATCTGTATAAACATGGAAATTTCTAAACCATTATCTGTATAAATATGGAAATATCTACACCGCTATCTCTATAAACATGGAAATATCTACACCGCCATCTGTATAAACATGGATATACCTATAGAGTCATCTGTGTAAACATGGAAATATCTACAACACCATCTGTATAAACATGGAAATATCTACAATGCCATCTGTATACACATGGAAATACCTACACGGCAATCTGTGTATAGATGGAAACATCAACACCGCCATCTGTACAAACATGGAAATATCTACACTGCTATCTCTATAAACATGGGAATATCTACATTGCGGTCTGTATAAACATGGAAATATCTACACCGGTATCTGTATAAACATGGAAATATCTACACCATGATCTGTATAAACATGGAAATATATACACCGCTATCTGTATAAACATGGAAATGTCTGCACCGCTATCTCTATAAACATGGAAATATCTACAAAGACATCTGTATAAACATGGAAATACCTACACAGTCATGTGTAGGAACATTTAAATATCTACACTGCCATCTGTATAAACATAGAAATATCTACACAGCCCTCTGTATAAATATGGAAATATCTGCATAAGCATCTGTGTAAACCTGGAAATATCTGCACCGCTATCTGTATAAACATGGAAATACCGACACCGCTGTCTCTATAAACATGGAAATATGTACACCGCTATGTGTATAAACATGGAAATATCTCCACTGCTCTCTGTATAAACAAGGAAATATCTCCACCGTTATCTGTATAAACATGGAAATACCTACAGCGCCATCTCTATAAACATTGACAAATCTACACTGCCATCTGTAAAAACATGGAAATACCTACACAGTCATCTGAATAAACGTGGAAATATCTACACCACCATCTGTATAAACATGGAAATACCTACAATACCATCTGTATACACATGGAAATATCTACACGGCCATCTGTATAAACATGGAATTATCTACACTGCCATCTGTAGAAAGACGGATATATCTACACCGCTATCTCTATAAATATGGAAATATCTACACCGCCATCTCTATAAACATGAAAATATCTACACTGCCATCTCCATAAAGATGGAAGTATCTACTCCGCCATGTGTATAAACACGGAAATACTACACCACCATCTGTTTAAACATGGAAATACCTACACCGCTATCTGTATAAACATGGAAATATCCACACCGCCATCTGCATATCCATGGAAATATCTACGCCACCATCTGTATAAACATGGAAATATCCACACGGCCATCTGTGTATAGATGGAAATATCAACACCGCCATCTGTACAAACATGGAAATATCTACACCACTATCTCTATAAACATGGAAATATCTGCACTGCCATCTGTAAAAACATGGGAATACCTATACAGTCATCTGTATAAACATGGAAATATCTTCAATGCCATCTGTATACACATGGAAATATCTACACAGCCGTCTGTATAAACATGTAAATATCTACACTGCTATCTCTATAAACATGGAAATATCTAGCCCGCCATCTCTATAATCATGAAAATATGTACACTGCCATCTCCATAAACATGGAACTAACTACTCCGCCATCTGTATAAACATGGAAACATCTACACCGCCATCTGTGTGAATAAGGAAATATCTACAATGCCATCTGTATAAACATATAAATATCTGCACCGCGAGCTGTATAAACATGGAAATATCTACATAGCTATCTGTATAAACGTGGAAATACCAACACCGCTATCGGTATAAACATAGAAATACCTACAACGCCATCTATATAAACATGGAAATATCTACACCGCTATGTCTATAAACATGGAAATAACTACACCGCTATCTCTATAAACATGGAAATATCTACACCGCTGTCTGTATAAACATGGAAATATCTACACCGCTATCTGTATAAACATTTAAATATCTACACCGCGATCTGTATAAACATGGAAATATCTACAAAGCTATCTCTATAAACATGGAAATATCTACACCGCCATCTGTATAAACATGGAAATATCTACACAGCCATCTGTATATACATGGAAATATCTACACCACTCTCTGTATAAACATGGAAATAACTACAACGCTATTTGTATGAACAAGGAAATATCTACACCGTGACTTGTATAAACATGGAAATATTTACACCGCTATCTGTATAAACATGGAAATTTCTACACCGTTATCTGTATAAATATGGAAATATCTACACAACTATCTCTATCAACATGGAAATATCTACACCGCCATCTGTATAAACATGGAAATACCTATAGAGTCATCTGTGTAAACATGGAAATATCTACACCACCATCTGTATAAACATGGAAATATCTACAATGCCATCTGTATACACATGGAAATACCTACACAGCAATCTGTGTATAGATGGAAACATCAACACCGCCATCTGTACAAACATGGAAATATCTACACTGCTATCTCTATAAACATGGGAATATCTACACTGCGGTCTGTATAAACATGGATATATCTACACCGGTATCTCTATAAACATGGAAATATCTTCACCATGATCTGTATAAACATGGAAATATATACACCGCTATCTGTTTAAACATGGAAATGTCTGCACCGCTATCTCTATAAACATGGAAATATCTACAAAGACATCTGTATAAACATGGAAATACCTACACAGTCATGTGTTGGAATATTTAAATATCTTCACTGCCATCTGTATAAACGTAGAAATATCTACACAGCCCTCTGTATAAATATGGAAATATCTGCATAGGCATCTGTGTAAACCTGGAAATATCTGCACCGCTATCTGTATAAACATGGAAATACCTACACCGCTGTCTCTATAAACATGGAAATTTGTACACCGCTATGTGTATAAACATGGAAATATCTCCACTGCTCTCTGTATAAACATGGAAATATCTCCACCGTTATCTGTATAAACATGGAAATATCTACAGCGCCGTCTCTATAAACATTGACAAACCTACACTGCCATCTGTAAAAACATGGAAATATCTACACAGTCATCTGAATAAACATGGAAATATCTACACGGCCATCTATATAAACATGGAATTGTCTACACTGCCATCTGCAGAAAGATGGAAATATCTACACCGCTATCTCTATAAATATGGAAATATCTACACCACCATCTCTATAAACATGAAAATATCTACACTGCCATCTCCATAAAGATGGAATTATCTACTCCGCCATGTGTATAAACACGGAAATATCTACACCACCATCTGTGTAAACATGGAAATATCTACACCGCTCTCTGTATAAACATGAAAATATCTACACCGCCATCTGCATATCCATGGAAATATCTACACCGCTATCTCTATAAACATGGAAATACCTATACAGTCATCTGTATAAACATGGAAATATCTACAATGCCATCTGTATACACATGGAAATATCTACACAGCCATCTGTATAAACATGTAAATATCTACACTGCTATCTCTATAAACATGGAAATATCTACCCCGCCATCTCTATAATCATGAAAATATGTACACTGCCATCTCCATAAACATGGAACTAACTACTCCGCCATCTGTATAAACATGGAAACATATACACCGCCATCTGTGTGAATAAGGAAATATCTACAATGCCATCTGTATAAAGATATAAATATCTGCACCGCGAGCTGTATAAACATGGAAATATCTACATCGCTATCTGTATAAACGTGGAAATACCAACTCCGCTATCGGTATAAACATAGAAATATCTACAACGCCATCTATATAAACATGGAAATATCTAAACCGCTATGTCTATAAACATGGAAATAACTACACCACTATCTCTATAAACATGGAAATTTCTACACCGCTATCTGTATAAACATGGAAATATCTACACCGCTATCTGTATAAACATGGAAATATCTACACCGCGATCTGTATAAACATGGAAATATCTACACAGCTATCTCTGTGAACATGGAAATATCTACACCGCCATCTGTATAAACATGGAAATACCTACAATGTCATCTGTATAAACATGGAAATATCTACAAAGCCATCTGTATAAACATGGAAATATCTACACAGCCATCTGTATATACATGGAAATATCTACACCACTATCTGTATAAACATGGAAATAACTACACCGCTATTTGTAGAAACATGGAAATATTTACACTGCTATCTGTATAAACATGCAAATTTCTAAACCATTATCTGTATAAATATGGAAATATCTACACCGCTATCTCTATAAACATGGAAATATCTACACCGCCATCTGTATAAACATGGACATACCTATAGAGTCATCTGTGTAAACATGGAAATATCTACAACACCATCTGTATAAACATGGAAATATCTACAATGCCATCTGTATACACATGGAAATACCTACACGGCAATCTGTGTATAGATGGAAACATCAACACCGCCATCTGTACAAACATGGAAATATCTACACTGCTATCTCTATAAACATGGGAATATCTACATTGCGGTCTGTATAAACATGGAAATATCTACACCGGTATCTGTATAAACATGGAAATATCTACACCATGATCTGTATAAACATGGAAATATATACACCGCTATCTGTATAAACATGGAAATGTCTGCACCGCTATCTCTATAAACATGGAAATATCTACAAAGACATCTGTATAAACATGGAAATACCTACACAGTCATGTGTAGGAACATTTAAATATCTACACTGCCATCTGTATAAACATAGAAATATCTACACAGCCCTCTGTATAAATATGGAAATATCTACATAAGCATCTGTGTAAACCTGGAAATATCTGCACCGCTATCTGTATAAACATGGAAATACCTACACCGCTGTCTCTATAAACATGGAAATATGTACACCGCTATGTGTATAAACATGGAAATATCTCCACTGCTCTCTGTATAAACAAGGAAATATCTCCACCGTTATCTGTATAAACATGGAAATACCTACAGCGCCATCTCTATAAACATTGACAAATCTACACTGCCATCTGTAAAAACATGGAAATATCTACACAGTCATCTGAATAAACGTGGAAATATCTACACCACCATCTGTATAAACATGGAAATATCTACAATGCCATCTGTATACACATGGAAATACCTACACAGCAATCTGTGTATAGATGGAAACATCAACACCGCCATCTGTACAAACATGGAAATATCTACACTGCTATCTCTATAAACATGGGAATATCTACACTGCGGTCTGTATAAACATGGATATATCTACACCGGTATCTCTATAAACATGGAAATATCTTCACCATGATCTGTATAAACATGGAAATATATACACCGCTATCTGTATAAACATGGAAATGTCTGCACCGCTATCTCTATAAACATGGAAATATCTACAAAGACATCTGTATAAACATGGAAATACCTACACAGTCATGTGTTGGAATATTTAAATATCTACACTGCCATCTGTATAAACGTAGAAATATCTACACAGCCCTCTGTATAAATATGGAAATATCTGCATAGGCATCTGTGTAAACCTGGAAATATCTGCACCGCTATCTGTATAAACATGGAAATACCTACACCGCTGTCTCTATAAACATGGAAATTTGTACACCGCTATGTGTATAAACATGGAAATATCTCCACTGCTCTCTGTATAAACATGGAAATATCTCCACCGTTATCTGTATAAACTTGGAAATATCTACAGCGCCGTCTCTATAAACATTGACAAACCTACACTGCCATCTGTAAAAACATGGAAATATCTACACAGTCATCTGAATAAACATGGAAATATCTACACGGCCATCTATATAAACATGGAATTGTCTACACTGCCATCTGCAGAAAGATGGAAATATCTACACCGCTATCTCTATAAATATGGAAATATCTACACCGCCATCTCTATAAACATGAAAATATCTACACTGCCATCTCCATAAAGATGGAATTATCTACTCCGCCATGTGTATAAACACGGAAATATCTACACCACCATCTGTGTAAACATGGAAATATCTACACCGCTCTCTGTATAAACATGAAAATATCTACACCGCCATCTGCATATCCATGGAAATATCTACACCGCTATCTCTATAAACATGGAAATACCTATACAGTCATCTGTATAAACATGGAAATATCTACAATGCCATCTGTATACACATGGAAATATCTACACAGCCATCTGTATAAACATGTAAATATCTACACTGCTATCTCTATAAACATGGAAATATCTACCCCGCCATCTCTATAATCATGAAAATATGTACACTGCCATCTCCATAAACATGAAACTAACTACTCCGCCATCTGTATAAACATGGAAACATATACACCGCCATCTGTGTGAATTAGGAAATATCTACAATGCCATCTGTATAAAGATATAAATATCTGCACCGCGAGCTGTATAAACATGGAAATATCTACATCGCTATCTGTATAAACGTGGAAATACCAACTCCGCTATCGGTATAAACATAGAAATATCTACAACGCCATCTATATAAACATGGAAATATCTAAACCGCTATGTCTATAAACATGGAAATAACTACACCACTATCTCTATAAACATGGAAATTTCTACACCGCTATGTGTATAAACATGGAAATATCTACACCGCTATCTGTATAAACATGGAAATATCTACACCGCGATCTGTATAAACATGGAAATATCTACACAGCTATCTCTGTGAACATGGAAATATCTACACCGCCATCTGTATAAACATGGAAATACCTACAATGTCATCTGTATAAACATGGAAATATCTACAAAGCCATCTGTATAAACATGGAAATATCTACACAGCCATCTGTATATACATGGAAATATCTACACCACTATCTGTATAAACATGGAAATAACTACACCGCTATTTGTAGAAACATGGAAATATTTACACTGCTATCTGTATAAACATGGAAATTTCTAAACCATTATCTGTATAAATATGGAAATATCTACACCGCTATCTCTATAAACATGGAAATATCTACACCGCCATCTGTATAAACATGGACATACCTATAGAGTCATCTGTGTAAACATGGAAATATCTACAACACCATCTGTATAAACATGGAAATATCTACAATGCCATCTGTATACACATGGAAATACCTACACGGCAATCTGTGTATAGATGGAAACATCAACACCGCCATCTGTACAAACATGGAAATATCTACACTGCTATCTCTATAAACATGGGAATATCTACATTGCGGTCTGTATAAACATGGAAATATCTACACCGGTATCTGTATAAACATGGAAATAT
This sequence comes from Pan paniscus, assembly GCF_029289425.2. Classification (NCBI taxonomy): domain Eukaryota; kingdom Metazoa; phylum Chordata; class Mammalia; order Primates; family Hominidae; genus Pan; species Pan paniscus. The sequence goes on from NC_073256.2 coordinate 4,660,018, forward strand.
CTACACCATGATCTGTATAAACATGGAAATATATACACCGCTATCTGTATAAACATGGAAATGTCTGCACCGCTATCTCTATAAACATGGAAATATCTACAAAGACATCTGTATAAACATGGAAATACCTACACAGTCATGTGTAGGAACATTTAAATATCTACACTGCCATCTGTATAAACATAGAAATATCTACACAGCCCTCTGTATAAATATGGAAATATCTGCATAAGCATCTGTGTAAACCTGGAAATATCTGCACCGCTATCTGTATAAACATGGAAATACCTACACCGCTGTCTCTATAAACATGGAAATATGTACACCGCTATGTGTATAAACATGGAAATATCTCCACTGCTCTCTGTATAAACAAGGAAATATCTCCACCGTTATCTGTATAAACATGGAAATACCTACAGCGCCATCTCTATAAACATTGAGAAATCTACACTGCCATCTGTAAAAACATGGAAATATCTACACAGTCATCTGAATAAACGTGGAAATATCTACACCACCATCTGTATAAACATGGAAATATCTACAATACCATCTGTATACACATGGAAATACCTACACAGCAATCTGTGTATAGATGGAAACATCAACACCGCCATCTGTACAAACATGGAAATATCTACACTGCTATCTCTATAAACATGGGAATATCTACACTGCGGTCTGTATAAACATGGAAATATCTACACCATGATCTGTATAAACATGGAAATATATACACCGCTATCTGTATAAACATGGAAATGTCTGCACCGCTATCTCTATAAACATGGAAATATCTACAAAGACATCTGTATAAACATGGAAATACCTACACAGTCATGTGTAGGAACATTTAAATATCTACACTGCCATCTGTATAAACATAGAAATATCTACACAGCCCTCTGTATAAATATGGAAATATCTGCATAAGCATCTGTGTAAACCTGGAAATATCTGCACCGCTATCTGTATAAACATGGAAATACCTACACCGCTGTCTCTATAAACATGGAAATATGTACACCGCTATGTGTATAAACATGGAAATATCTCCACTGCTCTCTGTATAAACAAGGAAATATCTCCACCGTTATCTGTATAAACATGGAAATACCTACAGCGCCATCTCTATAAACATTGACAAATCTACACTGCCATCTGTAAAAACATGGAAATATCTACACAGTCATCTGAATAAACGTGGAAATATCTACACCACCATCTGTATAAACATGGAAATATCTACAATACCATCTGTATACACATGGAAATACCTACACAGCAATCTGTGTATAGATGGAAACATCAACACCGCCATCTGTACAAACATGGAAATATCTACACTGCTATCTCTATAAACATGGGAATATCTACACTGCGGTCTGTATAAACATGGATATATCTACACCGGTATCTCTATAAGCATGGAAATATCTTCACCATGATCTGTATAAACATGGAAATATATACACCGCTATCTGTATAAACATGGAAATGTCTGCACCGCTATCTCTATAAACATGGAAATATCTACAAAGACATCTGTATAAACATGGAAATACCTACACAGTCATGTGTTGGAATATTTAAATATCTACACTGCCATCTGTATAAACGTAGAAATATCTACACAGCCCTCTGTATAAATATGGAAATATCTGCATAGGCATCTGTGTAAACCTGGAAATATCTGCACCGCTATCTGTATAAACATGGAAATACCTACACCGCTGTCTCTATAAACATGGAAATTTGTACACCGCTATGTGTATAAACATGGAAATATCTCCACTGCTCTCTGTATAAACATGGAAATATCTCCACCGTTATCTGTATAAACTTGGAAATATCTACAGCGCCGTCTCTATAAACATTGACAAACCTACACTGCCATCTGTAAAAACATGGAAATATCTACACAGTCATCTGAATAAACATGGAAATATCTACACGGCCATCTATATAAACATGGAATTGTCTACACTGCCATCTGCAGAAAGATGGAAATATCTACACCGCTATCTCTATAAATATGGAAATATCTACACCGCCATCTCTATAAACATGAAAATATCTACACTGCCATCTCCATAAAGATGGAATTATCTACTCCGCCATGTGTATAAACACGGAAATATCTACACCACCATCTGTGTAAACATGGAAATATCTACACCGCTCTCTGTATAAACATGAAAATATCCACACCGCCATCTGCATATCCATGGAAATATCTACACCGCTATCTCTATAAACATGGAAGTACCTATACAGTCATCTGTATAAACATGGAAATATCTACAATGCCATCTGTATACACATGGAAATATCTACACAGCCATCTGTATAAACATGTAAATATCTACACTGCTATCTCTATAAACATGGAAATATCTACCCCGCCATCTCTATAATCATGAAAATATGTACACTGCCATCTCCATAAACATGGAACTAACTACTCCGCCATCTGTATAAACATGGAAACATATACACCGCCATCTGTGTGAATAAGGAAATATCTACAATGCCATCTGTATAAAGATATAAATATCTGCACCGCGAGCTGTATAAACATGGAAATATCTACATCGCTATCTGTATAAACGTGGAAATACCAACTCCGCTATCGGTATAAACATAGAAATATCTACAACGCCATCTATATAAACATGGAAATATCTAAACCGCTATGTCTATAAACATGGAAATAACTACACCACTATCTCTATAAACATGGAAATTTCTACACCGCTATCTGTATAAACATGGAAATATCTACACCGCTATCTGTATAAACATGGAAATATCTACACCGCGATCTGTATAAACATGGAAATATCTACACAGCTATCTCTGTGAACATGGAAATATCTACACCGCCATCTGTATAAACATGGAAATACCTACAATGTCATCTGTATAAACATGGAAATATCTACAAAGCCATCTGTATAAACATGGAAATATCTACACAGCCATCTGTATATACATGGAAATATCTACACCACTATCTGTATAAACATGGAAATAACTACACCGCTATTTGTAGAAACATGGAAATATTTACACTGCTATCTGTATAAACATGGAAATTTCTAAACCATTATCTGTATAAATATGGAAATATCTACACCGCTATCTCTATAAACATGGAAATATCTACACCGCCATCTGTATAAACATGGATATACCTATAGAGTCATCTGTGTAAACATGGAAATATCTACAACACCATCTGTATAAACATGGAAATATCTACAATGCCATCTGTATACACATGGAAATACCTACACGGCAATCTGTGTATAGATGGAAACATCAACACCGCCATCTGTACAAACATGGAAATATCTACACTGCTATCTCTATAAACATGGGAATATCTACATTGCGGTCTGTATAAACATGGAAATATCTACACCGGTATCTGTATAAACATGGAAATATCTACACCATGATCTGTATAAACATGGAAATATATACACCGCTATCTGTATAAACATGGAAATGTCTGCACCGCTATCTCTATAAACATGGAAATATCTACAAAGACATCTGTATAAACATGGAAATACCTACACAGTCATGTGTAGGAACATTTAAATATCTACACTGCCATCTGTATAAACATAGAAATATCTACACAGCCCTCTGTATAAATATGGAAATATCTGCATAAGCATCTGTGTAAACCTGGAAATATCTGCACCGCTATCTGTATAAACATGGAAATACCTACACCGCTGTCTCTATAAACATGGAAATATGTACACCGCTATGTGTATAAACATGGAAATATCTCCACTGCTCTCTGTATAAACAAGGAAATATCTCCACCGTTATCTGTATAAACATGGAAATACCTACAGCGCCATCTCTATAAACATTGACAAATCTACACTGCCATCTGTAAAAACATGGAAATATCTACACAGTCATCTGAATAAACGTGGAAATATCTACACCACCATCTGTATAAACATGGAAATATCTACAATGCCATCTGTATACACATGGAAATACCTACACAGCAATCTGTGTATAGATGGAAACATCAACACCGCCCTCTGTACAAACATGGAAATATCTACACTGCTATCTCTATAAACATGGGAATATCTACACTGCGGTCTGTATAAACATGGATATATCTACACCGGTATCTCTATAAACATGGAAATATCTTCACCATGATCTGTATAAACATGGAAATATATACACCGCTATCTGTATAAACATGGAAATGTCTGCACCGCTATCTCTATAAACATGGAAATATCTACAAAGACATCTGTATAAACATGGAAATACCTACACAGTCATGTGTTGGAATATTTAAATATCTACACTGCCATCTGTATAAACGTAGAAATATCTACACAGCCCTCTGTATAAATATGGAAATATCTGCATAGGCATCTGTGTAAACCTGGAAATATCTGCACCGCTATCTGTATAAACATGGAAATACCTACACCGCTGTCTCTATAAACATGGAAATTTGTACACCGCTATGTGTATAAACATGGAAATATCTCCACTGCTCTCTGTATAAACATGGAAATATCTCCACCGTTATCTGTATAAACTTGGAATTATCTACAGCGCCGTCTCTATAAACATTGACAATCCTACACTGCCATCTGTAAAAACATGGAAATATCTACACAGTCATCTGAATAAACATGGAAATATCTACACGGCCATCTATATAAACATGGAATTGTCTACACTGCCATCTGCAGAAAGATGGAAATATCTACACCGCTATCTCTATAAATATGGAAATATCTACACCGCCATCTCTATAAACATGAAAATATCTACACTGCCATCTCCATAAAGATGGAATTATCTACTCCGCCATGTGTATAAACACGGAAATATCTACACCACCATCTGTGTAAACATGGAAATATCTACACCGCTCTCTGTATAAACATGAAAATATCTACACCGCCATCTGCATATCCATGGAAATATCTACACCGCTATCTCTATAAACATGGAAATACCTATACAGTCATCTGTATAAACATGGAAATATCTACAATGCCATCTGTATACACATGGAAATATCTACACAGCCATCTGTATAAACATGTAAATATCTACACTGCTATCTCTATAAACATGGAAATATCTACCCCGCCATCTCTATAATCATGAAAATATGTACACTGCCATCTCCATAAACATGGAACTAACTACTCCGCCATCTGTATAAACATGGAAACATATACACCGCCATCTGTGTGAATTAGGAAATATCTACAATGCCATCTGTATAAAGATATAAATATCTGCACCGCGAGCTGTATAAACATGGAAATATCTACATCGCTATCTGTATAAACGTGGAAATACCAACTCCGCTATCGGTATAAACATAGAAATATCTACAACGCCATCTATATAAACATGGAAATATCTAAACCGCTATGTCTATAAACATGGAAATAACTACACCACTATCTCTATAAACATGGAAATTTCTACACCGCTATGTGTATAAACATGGAAATATCTACACCGCTATCTGTATAAACATGGAAATATCTACACCGCGATCTGTATAAACATGGAAATATCTACACAGCTATCTCTGTGAACATGGAAATATCTACACCGCCATCTGTATAAACATGGAAATACCTACAATGTCATCTGTATAAACATGGAAATATCTACAAAGCCATCTGTATAAACATGGAAATATCTACACAGCCATCTGTATATACATGGAAATATCTACACCACTATCTGTATAAACATGGAAATAACTACACCGCTATTTGTAGAAACATGGAAATATTTACACTGCTATCTGTATAAACATGGAAATTTCTAAACCATTATCTGTATAAATATGGAAATATCTACACCGCTATCTCTATAAACATGGAAATATCTACACCGCCATCTGTATAAACATGGACATACCTATAGAGTCATCTGTGTAAACATGGAAATATCTACAACACCATCTGTATAAACATGGAAATATCTACAATGCCATCTGTATACACATGGAAATACCTACACGGCAATCTGTGTATAGATGGAAACATCAACACCGCCATCTGTACAAACATGGAAATATCTACACTGCTATCTCTATAAACATGGGAATATCTACATTGCGGTCTGTATAAACATGGAAATATCTACACCGGTATCTGTATAAACATGGAAATATCTACACCATGATCTGTATAAACATGGAAATATATACACCGCTATCTGTATAAACATGGAAATGTCTGCACCGCTATCTCTATAAACATGGAAATATCTACAAAGACATCTGTATAAACATGGAAATACCTACACAGTCATGTGTAGGAACATTTAAATATCTACACTGCCATCTGTATAAACATAGAAATATCTACACAGCCCTCTGTATAAATATGGAAATATCTGCATAAGCATCTGTGTAAACCTGGAAATATCTGCACCGCTATCTGTATAAACATGGAAATACCTACAACGCTGTCTCTATAAACATGGAAATATGTACACCGCTATGTGTATAAACATGGAAATATCTCCACTGCTCTCTGTATAAACAAGGAAATATCTCCACCGTAATCTGTATAAACATGGAAATACCTACAGCGCCATCTCTATAAACATTGACAAATCTACACTGCCATCTGTAAAAACATGGAAATATCTACACAGTCATCTGAATAAACGTGGAAATATCTACACCACCATCTGTATAAACATGGAAATATCTACAATGCCATCTGTATACACATGGAAATACCTACACAGCAATCTGTGTATAGATGGAAACATCAACACCGCCATCTGTACAAACATGGAAATATCTACACTGCTATCTCTATAAACATGGGAATATCTACACTGCGGTCTGTATAAACATGGATATATCTACACCGGTATCTCTATAAACATGGAAATATCTTCACCATGATCTGTATAAACATGGAAATATATACACCGCTATCTGTATAAACATGGAAATGTCTGCACCGCTATCTCTATAAACATGGAAATATCTACAAAGACATCTGTATAAACATGGAAATACCTACACAGTCATGTGTTGGAATATTTAAATATCTACACTGCCATCTGTATAAACGTAGAAATATCTACACAGCCCTCTGTATAAATATGGAAATATCTGCATAGGCATCTGTGTAAACCTGGAAATATCTGCACCGCTATCTGTATAAACATGGAAATACCTACACCGCTGTCTCTATAAACATGGAAATTTGTACACCGCTATGTGTATAAACATGGAAATATCTCCACTGCTCTCTGTATAAACATGGAAATATCTCCACCGTTATCTGTATAAACTTGGAAATATCTACAGCGCCGTCTCTATAAACATTGACAAACCTACACTGCCATCTGTAAAAACATGGAAATATCTACACAGTCATCTGAATAAACATGGAAATATCTACACGGCCATCTATATAAACATGGAATTGTCTACACTGCCATCTGCAGAAAGATGGAAATATCTACACCGCTATCTCTATAAATATGGAAATATCTACACCGCCATCTCTATAAACATGAAAATATCTACACTGCCATCTCCATAAAGATGGAATTATCTACTCCGCCATGTGTATAAACACGGAAATATCTACACCACCATCTGTGTAAACATGGAAATATCTACACCGCTCTCTGTATAAACATGAAAATATCTACACCGCCATCTGCATATCCATGGAAATATCTACACCGCTATCTCTATAAACATGGAAATACCTATACAGTCATCTGTATAAACATGGAAATATCTACAATGCCATCTGTATACACATGGAAATATCTACACAGCCATCTGTATAAACATGTAAATATCTACACTGCTATCTCTATAAACATGGAAATATCTACCCCGCCATCTCTATAATCATGAAAATATGTACACTGCCATCTCCATAAACATGGAACTAACTACTCCGCCATCTGTATAAACATGGAAACATATACACCGCCATCTGTGTGAATTAGGAAATATCTACAATGCCATCTGTATAAAGATATAAATATCTGCACCGCGAGCTGTATAAACATGGAAATATCTACATCGCTATCTGTATAAACGTGGAAATACCAACTCCGCTATCGGTATAAACATAGAAATATCTACAACGCCATCTATATAAACATGGAAATATCTAAACCGCTATGTCTATAAACATGGAAATAACTACACCACTATCTCTATAAACATGGAAATATCTACACCGCTATCTGTATAAACATGGAAATATCTACACCGCGATCTGTATAAACATGGAAATATCTACACAGCTATCTCTGTGAACATGGAAATATCTACACCGCCATCTGTATAAACATGGAAATACCTACAATGTCATCTGTATAAACATGGAAATATCTACAAAGCCATCTGTATAAACATGGAAATATCTACACAGCCATCTGTATATACATGGAAATATCTACACCACTATCTGTATAAACATGGAAATAACTACACCGCTATTTGTAGAAACATGGAAATATTTACACTGCTATCTGTATAAACATGGAAATTTCTAAACCATTATCTGTATAAATATGGAAATATCTACACCGCTATCTCTATAAACATGGAAATATCTACACCGCCATCTGTATAAACATGGACATACCTATAGAGTCATCTGTGTAAACATGGAAATATCTACAACACCATCTGTATAAACATGGAAATATCTACAATGCCATCTGTATACACATGGAAATACCTACACGGCAATCTGTGTATAGATGGAAACATCAACACCGCCATCTGTACAAACATGGAAATATCTACACTGCTATCTCTATAAACATGGGAATATCTACATTGCGGTCTGTATAAACATGGAAATATCTACACCGGTATCTGTATAAACATGGAAATATCTACACCATGATCTGTATAAACATGGAAATATATACACCGCTATCTGTATAAACATGGAAATGTCTGCACCGCTATCTCTATAAACATGGAAATATCTACAAAGACATCTGTATAAACATGGAAATACCTACACAGTCATGTGTAGGAACATTTAAATATCTACACTGCCATCTGTATAAACATAGAAATATCTACACAGCCCTCTGTATAAATATGGAAATATCTGCATAAGCATCTGTGTAAACCTGGAAATATCTGCACCGCTATCTGTATAAACATGGAAATACCTACACCGCTGTTTCTATAAACATTGAAATATGTACACCGCTATGTGTATAAACATGGAAATATCTCCACTGCTCTCTGTATAAACAAGGAAATATCTCCACCGTTATCTGTATAAACATGGAAATACCTACAGCGCCATCTCTATAAACATTGACAAATCTACACTGCCATCTGTAAAAACATGGAAATATCTACACAGTCATCTGAATAAACGTGGAAATATCTACACCACCATCTGTATAAACATGGAAATATCTACAATACCATCTGTATACACATGGAAATACCTACACAGCAATCTGTGTATAGATGGAAACATCAACACCGCCATCTGTACAAACATGGAAATATCTACACTGCTATCTCTATAAACATGGGAATATCTACACTGCGGTCTGTATAAACATGGAAATATCTACACCATGATCTGTATAAACATGGAAATATATACACCGCTATCTGTATAAACATGGAAATGTCTGCACCGCTATCTCTATAAACATGGAAATATCTACAAAGACATCTGTATAAACATGGAAATACGTACACAGTCATGTGTAGGAACATTTAAATATCTACACTGCCATCTGTATAAACATAGAAATATCTACACAGCCCTCTGTATAAATATGGAAATATCTGCATAAGCATCTGTGTAAACCTGGAAATATCTGCACCGCTATCTGTATAAACATGGAAATACCTACACCGCTGTCTCTATAAACATGGAAATATGTACACCGCTATGTGTATAAACATGGAAATATCTCCACTGCTCTCTGTATAAACAAGGAAATATCTCCACCGTTATCTGTATAAACATGGAAATACCTACAGCGCCATCTCTATAAACATTGACAAATCTACACTGCCATCTGTAAAAACATGGAAATATCTACACAGTCATCTGAATAAACGTGGAAATATCTACACCACCATCTGTATAAACATGGAAATATCTACAATACCATCTGTATACACATGGAAATACCTACACAGCAATCTGTGTATAGATGGAAACATCAACACCGCCATCTGTACAAACATGGAAATATCTACACTGCTATCTCTATAAACATGGGAATATCTACACTGCGGTCTGTATAAACATGGATATATCTACACCGGTATCTCTATAAGCATGGAAATATCTTCACCATGATCTGTATAAACATGGAAATATATACACCGCTATCTGTATAAACATGGAAATGTCTGCACCGCTATCTCTATAAACATGGAAATATCTACAAAGACATCTGTATAAACATGGAAATACCTACACAGTCATGTGTTGGAATATTTAAATATCTACACTGCCATCTGTATAAACGTAGAAATATCTACACAGCCCTCTGTATAAATATGGAAATATCTGCATAGGCATCTGTGTAAACCTGGAAATATCTGCACCGCTATCTGTATAAACATGGAAATACCTACACCGCTGTCTCTATAAACATGGAAATTTGTACACCGCTATGTGTATAAACATGGAAATATCTCCACTGCTCTCTGTATAAACATGGAAATATCTCCACCGTTATCTGTATAAACTTGGAAATATCTACAGCGCCGTCTCTATAAACATTGACAAACCTACACTGCCATCTGTAAAAACATGGAAATATCTACACAGTCATCTGAATAAACATGGAAATATCTACACGGCCATCTATATAAACATGGAATTGTCTACACTGCCATCTGCAGAAAGATGGAAATATCTACACCGCTATCTCTATAAATATGGAAATATCTACACCGCCATCTCTATAAACATGAAAATATCTACACTGCCATCTCCATAAAGATGGAATTATCTACTCCGCCATGTGTATAAACACGGAAATATCTACACCACCATCTGTGTAAACATGGAAATATCTACACCGCTCTCTGTATAAACATGAAAATATCCACACCGCCATCTGCATAACCATGGAAATATCTACACCGCTATCTCTATAAACATGGAAATACCTATACAGTCATCTGTATAAACATGGAAATATCTACAATGCCATCTGTATACACATGGAAATATCTACACAGCCATCTGTATAAACATGTAAATATCTACACTGCTATCTCTATAAACATGGAAATATCTACCCCGCCATCTCTATAATCATGAAAATATGTACACTGCCATCTCCATAAACATGGAACTAACTACTCCGCCATCTGTATAAACATGGAAACATATACACCGCCATCTGTGTGAATAAGGAAATATCTACAATGCCATCTGTATAAAGATATAAATATCTTCACCGCGAGCTGTATAAACATGGAAATATCTACATCGCTATCTGTATAAACGTGGAAATACCAACTCCGCTATCGGTATAAACATAGAAATATCTACAACGCCATCTATATAAACATGGAAATATCTAAACCGCTATGTCTATAAACATGGAAATAACTACACCACTATCTCTATAAACATGGAAATTTCTACACCGCTATGTGTATAAACATGGAAATATCTACACCGCTATCTGTATAAACATGGAAATATCTACACCGCGATCTGTATAAACATGGAAATATCTACACAGCTATCTCTGTGAACATGGAAATATCTACACCGCCATCTGTATAAACATGGAAATACCTACAATGTCATCTGTATAAACATGGAAATATCTACAAAGCCATCTGTATAAACATGGAAATATCTACACAGCCATCTGTATATACATGGAAATATCTACACCACTATCTGTATAAACATGGAAATAACTACACCGCTATTTGTAGAAACATGGAAATATTTACACTGCTATCTGTATAAACATGGAAATTTCTAAACCATTATCTGTATAAATATGGAAATATCTACACCGCTATCTCTATAAACATGGAAATATCTACACCGCCATCTGTATAAACATGGACATACCTATAGAGTCATCTGTGTAAACATGGAAATATCTACAACACCATCTGTATAAACATGGAAATATCTACAATGCCATCTGTATACACATGGAAATACCTACACGGCAATCTGTGTATAGATGGAAACATCAACACCGCCATCTGTACAAACATGGAAATATCTACACTGCTATCTCTATAAACATGGGAATATCTACATTGCGGTCTGTATAAACATGGAAATATCTACACCGGTATCTGTATAAACATGGAAATATCTACACCATGATCTGTATAAACATGGAAATATATACACCGCTATCTGTATAAACATGGAAATGTCTGCACCGCTATCTCTATAAACATGGAAATATCTACAAAGACATCTGTATAAACATGGAAATACCTACACAGTCATGTGTAGGAACATTTAAATATCTACACTGCCATCTGTATAAACATAGAAATATCTACACAGCCCTCTGTATAAATATGGAAATATCTGCATAAGCATCTGTGTAAACCTGGAAATATCTGCACCGCTATCTGTATAAACATGGAAATACCTACACCGCTGTCTCTATAAACATGGAAATATGTACACCGCTATGTGTATAAACATGGAAATATCTCCACTGCTCTCTGTATAAACAAGGAAATATCTCCACCGTTATCTGTATAAACATGGAAATACCTACAGCGCCATCTCTATAAACATTGACAAATCTACACTGCCATCTGTAAAAACATGGAAATATCTACACAGTCATCTGAATAAACGTGGAAATATCTACACCACCATCTGTATAAACATGGAAATATCTACAATGCCATCTGTATACACATGGAAATACCTACACAGCAATCTGTGTATAGATGGAAACATCAACACCGCCATCTGTACAAACATGGAAATATCTACACTGCTATCTCTATAAACATGGGAATATCTACACTGCGGTCTGTATAAACATGGATATATCTACACCGGTATCTCTATAAACATGGAAATATCTTCACCATGATCTGTATAAACATGGAAATATATACACCGCTATCTGTATAAACATGGAAATGTCTGCACCGCTATCTCTATAAACATGGAAATATCTACAAAGACATCTGTATAAACATGGAAATACCTACACAGTCATGTGTTGGAATATTTAAATATCTACACTGCCATCTGTATAAACGTAGAAATATCTACACAGCCCTCTGTATAAATATGGAAATATCTGCATAGGCATCTGTGTAAACCTGGAAATATCTGCACCGCTATCTGTATAAACATGGAAATACCTACACCGCTGTCTCTATAAACATGGAAATTTGTACACCGCTATGTGTATAAACATGGAAATATCTCCACTGCTCTCTGTATAAACATGGAAATATCTCCACCGTTATCTGTATAAACTTGGAAATATCTACAGCGCCGTCTCTATAAACATTGACAAACCTACACTGCCATCTGTAAAAACATGGAAATATCTACACAGTCATCTGAATAAACATGGAAATATCTACACGGCCATCTATATAAACATGGAATTGTCTACACTGCCATCTGCAGAAAGATGGAAATATCTACACCGCTATCTCTATAAATATGGAAATATCTACACCGCCATCTCTATAAACATGAAAATATCTACACTGCCATCTCCATAAAGATGGAATTATCTACTCCGCCATGTGTATAAACACGGAAATATCTACACCACCATCTGTGTAAACATGGAAATATCTACACCGCTCTCTGTATAAACATGAAAATATCTACACCGCCATCTGCATATCCATGGAAATATCTACACCGCTATCTCTATAAACATGGAAATACCTATACAGTCATCTGTATAAACATGGAAATATCTACAATGCCATCTGTATACACATGGAAATATCTACACAGCCATCTGTATAAACATGTAAATATCTACACTGCTATCTCTATAAACATGGAAATATCTACCCCGCCATCTCTATAATCATGAAAATATGTACACTGCCATCTCCATAAACATGGAACTAACTACTCCGCCATCTGTATAAACATGGAAACATATACACCGCCATCTGTGTGAATAAGGAAATATCTACAATGCCATCTGTATAAAGATATAAATATCTGCACCGCGAGCTGTATAAACATGGAAATATCTACATCGCTATCTGTATAAACGTGGAAATACCAACTCCGCTATCGGTATAAACATAGAAATATCTACAACGCCATCTATATAAACATGGAAATATCTAAACCGCTATGTCTATAAACATGGAAATAACTACACCACTATCTCTATAAACATGGAAATTTCTACACCGCTATCTGTATAAACATGGAAATATCTACACCGCTATCTGTATAAACATGGAAATATCTACACCGCCATCTGTATAAACATGGAAATACCTACAATGTCATCTGTATAAACATGGAAATATCTACAAAGCCATCTGTATAAACATGGAAATATCTACACAGCCATCTGTATATACATGGAAATATCTACACCACTATCTGTATAAACATGGAAATAACTACACCGCTATTTGTAGAAACATGGAAATATTTACACTGCTATCTGTATAAACATGGAAATTTCTAAACCATTATCTGTATAAATATGGAAATATCTACACCGCTATCTCTATAAACATGGAAATATCTACACCGCCATCTGTATAAACATGGATATATCTATAGAGTCATCTGTGTAAACATGGAAATATCTACAACACCATCTGTATAAACATGGAAATATCTACAATGCCATCTGTATACACATGGAAATACCTACACGGCAATTTGTGTATAGATGGAAACATCAACACCGCCATCTGTACAAACATGGAAATATCTACACTGCTATCTCTATAAACATGGGAATATCTACATTGCGGTCTGTATAAACATGGAAATATCTACACCATGATCTGTATAAACATGGAAATATATACACCGCTATCTGTATAAACATGGAAATGTCTGCACCGCTATCTCTATAAACATGGAAATATCTACAAAGACATCTGTATAAACATGGAAATACCTACACAGTCATGTGTAGGAACATTTAAATATCTACACTGCCATCTGTATAAACGTAGAAATATCTACACAGCCCTCTGTATAAATATGGAAATATCTGCATAGGCATCTGTGTAAACCTGGAAATATCTGCACCGCTATCTGTATAAAGATGGAAATACCTACACCGCTGTCTCTATAAACATGGAAATATGTACACCGCTATGTGTATAAACGTGGAAATATCTCCACTGCTCTCTGTATAAACATGGAAATATCTCCACCGTTATCTGTATAAACATGGAAATATCTACAGCGCCGTCTGTATAAACATTGACAAAACTACACTGCCATCTGTAAAAACATGGAAATATCTAGACAGTCATCTGAATAAACATGGAAATATCTACACGGCCATCTGTATAAACATGGAATTATCTACACTGCCATCTGTAGAAAGATGGAAATATCTACACCGCTATCTCTATAAATATGGAAATATCTACACCGCCATCTCTATAAACATGAAAATATCTACACTGCCATCTCCATAAAGATGGAATTATCTACTCCGCCATGTGTATAAACACGGAAATATCTACACCACCATCTGTGTAAACATGGAAATATCTACACCGCTATCTGTATAAACATGAAAATATCTACACCGCCATCTGCATATCCATGGAAATATCTACACCGCTATCTCTATAAACATGGAAATACCTATACAGTCATCTGTATAAACATGGAAATATCTACAATGCCATCTGTATACACATGGAAATATCTACACAGCCATCTATATAAACATGAAAATATCTACACTGCTATCTCTATAAACATGGAAATATCTACCCCGCCATCTCTATAATCATGAAAATATGTACACTGCCATCTCCATAAACATGGAACTAACTACTCCGCCATCTGTATAAACATGGAAACATATACACCGCCATCTGTGTGAATAAGGAAATATCTACAATGCCATCTGTATAAAGATATAAATATCTGCACCGCGAGCTGTATAAACATGGAAATATCTACACCGCTATGTCTATAAACACGGAAATAACTACACCGCTATCTCTATAAACATGGAAATATCTACACCGCTATCTGTATAAACATGGAAATACCTACACTGCTGTCTCTGTAAACATGGAGATATGTACACCGCTATGTGTATAAACATGGTAATATCTGCACTGATGTCCGTAGAAACATGGAATTATCTCCACCTTTATCTGTATAAACACGGAAATATCTACAGCGCCATCTCTATAAACATTGAAATATCTACAATGCCATCTATAAAAACATGGAAATATCTACACAGTCATCCGAATAAACATGGAAATATCTACAAAACCATCTGTATAAACATGGAAATACCTACAATACCATCTGTATACACATGGAAATATCTACACAGACATCTGTATAAATATGGAAATATCTACACCGCCAGCTGTATAAACATGGAAATACCTACACCGCGATCAGTATAAACATGGAAATATCTACAACGCTATCTGTATAAACATGGAAATATCTAAACGGCTATCTCTATAATCATCGAAATATCTACACCGCCATCTGTATAAACATGTAAACCTCTACACCGTCATCTGCGTGAATAAGGAAATATCTACAATGCCATCTGTATAAAGATATAAATATCTGCACCGCGAGCTGTCTAAACATGGAGATATCTACATCGCTATCTGTATAAACGAGGAAATACCAACACCGCTATAGGTATAAACATGGAAATATCTACAAGGCCATCTATATAAACTTGGAAATATCTACAGTGCTATGTCTATAAACATGGAAATACCTACACCGCTATCTCTATAAACATGGAAATATCCACACCGCCATCTGCATATCCATGGAAATAACTACAACGCCATCTGTATAAAGATGGAAATATCTACGCGGCAATCTGTGTACAGATGGAAATATCAACACCGCCATCTGTATAAACATGGAAATATCTACACCGCTATCTGTATAAACATAGAAATACCTACACTGCAGTCTGTATAAACATGGAAATATCTACACCGCTATGTCTATAAACATGGAAATACCTACTCCGCTACATCTATAAACATGGAAATATCCACACCGCCATCTGCATATCCATGGAAATATCTAAAACGCCATCTGTATAAAGATGGAAATATCTACACGGCAATCTGTGTAAAGATGGAAATATCAATACCGCCATCTGTACAAACATGGAAATATGTACACCGCTATCTGTATAAACATAGAAATATCCACACCGCTATCTCTATAAACATGGAAAAATAAACACCGCTATCTCTATGAACATGGAAATATTTACACCGCCATCTCTATAAACATGGAAATATCTACACCACGATCAGTATAATCATGGAAATATCTACACCACTATCTGTATAAACATGGAAATATCTCCACTGCAATCTCTATAAATATCGAAATATCTACACCGCCATCTCTATAAACATGGAAATACTTACAAAGTTAACTGTATAAACATGGAAATATCTACAACGCCATCTGTATAAACATGGAAATATCTACACAGCCATGTGTATATACATGGAAATTTCTACACCGCGATCTGTATAAACATGGAAATAGCCACACCGCTATCTGTATAAACATGGAAATACCTACACAGCTATCTCTATAAACATGGAAATATATTCTACGCCATCTGTATAAACATGGAAATACCTACAAAGTCATCTGTATAAACATGGAAATATTTACACAGCCATCTGTATAAAAATGGAAATATCTACACAGCTATCTCTATAAACATGGAAATATCTACACTGCCATCTGTATAAACATGGAAATACTTACAAAGTCATCTGTATAAACATGGAAATATCTACACAGCCATCTGTATAAACATGGAAATATATACACAGCCATCTGTATATACATGGAAATATCTACACCGCTATCTGTATAAACATGGAAATAACTACACCGCTATTTGTATAAACAAGCAAATATCTACACTGTGATCTGTATAAACATGGAAATATCTACACCGCCATCTCTATAAAAATGGAAATATCTACACCCCTATCTGTATAAACATGGAAATATCCACACCGCTATCTCTATAAACATGGAAAAATCAACACCGCTATTTCTATGAACATGGAAATATCTACACCGCCATCTCTATAAACATGGAAATATATACACCACGAGCAGTATAAATATGGAAATATCTACACCGCTATCTGTATAAACATGGAAATAACTACACCGCTATTTGTATAAACAAGCAAATATCAACACTGTGATCTGTATAAACATGGAAATATCTACAACGCCATCTATATAAACATGGAAATATCTACACCGCTATGTCTATAAACATGGAAAAACCTACACCGCTATCTCTATAAACATGGAAATATCTACACCGCTATCTGTATAAACATGGAAATATCTACATCGCTATTGGTATAAACATGGAAATATCTACACCGCGATGTGTATAAACATGGAAATATCTACACCGCCATCTGTATAAACATGGAAATATCTACAATGCCATCTGTAGAAAGATGGAAACATCTACACCGCAATCTGTGTAAACATGGAAATATCTACACCGATATCTGGAAAAACATGGAAATATCTACACCGCTATCTGTATAAACATGGAAAGATCTACACCGCGATCTTTATAAACATGGAAATATCTACACCGCTATCTGTATAAACATGCTAATAACTACACCGCTATCTGTATAAATGTGGAAATATTTGCACCGCTATCACTATAAACATGGTAATTTCAACACCGCGATCTCTATAAACATGGAAATATCTACACCATGATTTGCATAAACATGGAAATATCTACACCGCGAACTGTATAAACATGGAAGTATCTACACCGTGATCAGTATAAACATGGAAATATCTACACCGCCATCTCTTTAAACATGGAAATATCTACACCCCTTTCTGTATAAACATGGAAATATCCACACAGCTATCTCTATTAACATGGAAAAATCAACACCGCTATCTCTATGAACATGGAAATATTTAAACCGCCATCTCTATAAAGATGGATATATCTACACCGTGATCAGTATCAACACGGAAAAATCTACACCGCTATCTGTATGAACATGGAAATATCTCCACTGCTATCTCTATAAACATCGAAATATCTACACCACCATCTGTATAAACATGGAAATACTTACAAAGTTATCTGCATAAACATGGAAATATCTACACCGCCATCTGTATAAACATGGAAATATCTACACAGCCATGTGTATATACATGGAAATATCTACACCGCTATCTATATAAACATGGAAATATCTACACCGCTATCTGTATAAACATGGAAATATCTCCCCTGCTATCTCTATAAACATCGATATATATACACCGCCATCTGTATAAACATGGAAATACTTACAAAGTTATCTGTATAAACATGGAATACTCTACACCGCCATCTGAATAAACATGGAAATATCTACACAGCAATGTGTACTTACATGGAAATCCCTACACCGCTCTCTATATAAACATGAAAATAAGTACAGCGCTATTTGTATAAACATGGAAATATCTACACCACCATCTCTATAAACATGGAAATATCTACACCCCTATCTGTATAAACATGGAAATATCCACACAGCTATCTCTATAAACATGGAAAAATCAACACCGCTGTCTCTATGAACATGGAAATATTTACACCGCCATCTCTATAAACATGGAAATATCTACACCACGATCAGTTTAAACACGGAAAAATCTACACCGCTATCTGTATAAACATGTAAATATCTCCACTGCTATCTCTATAAACATAGAAATAACTACACCGCCATCGGTGTAAACATGGAAATACTTTCAAAGTTATCTGTATAAACATGGAAATATCTACACCGCCATCTGTATAAACATGGAAATATCTACAAAGCCATCTGTAGAAAGATGGAAATATCTACACCGCAATCTGCGAAAACATGGAAATATCTACACCGATATCTGTAAAAACATGGAAATGTTTACACGCCTATCTGTATAAACATGGAAATATCCACACCGCTATCTCTATAAACATGGAAATATCAACACCGCTATCTCTATGAATATGGAAATATCAACACCGCCATCTCTATAAACATGGAAATATCTACACCACGATCAGTATAAACATGGAAATATCTACACCGCTATCTGTATAAACATGGAAATATCCACACCGCCATCTGCATATCCATGGAAATATCTACGCCACCATCTGTATAAACATGGAAATACTTACAAAGTTATCTGTATAAACATGGAAATATCTACACCGCCATCTGTATAAACATGGAAATAACTACACAGCCATGTGTATATACATGGAAATATCTACACCACTATCCATATAAACATGGAAATAACTACACCACTATCTGTATAAACATGGAAATATCTACACCGCCATCTACATATCCATGGAAATATCTGCGCCGCCATCTGTATAAACATGGAAATATCTACACGGTCATCTGTGTTGAGATGGAAATATCAACACCGGCATCTGTACAAACATGGAAATATCTGCACCGCTATCTTTATAAACATGGAAATATCTACACCGCGGTCTGTATAAACATGGAAATATCTTCACCGCTATGTGTATAAACATAGAAATATCTATACCGCTATCTCTATAAACATGGAAAATCTACAACGTGTTCTGTATAAACATGGAAATATTTACACCGCTATCTGTATAAACATGGAAATTTCTACACCGTTATATGTATAAATATGGAAATATGTACACCGCTATCTCTATGAACATGGAAATATCTACACCGCCATCTGTATAAACATGGAAATACCTATAGAGTCATCTGTGTAGACATGGAAATATCTACACCACCATCTCTATAAACATGGAAATATCTACAATGGCTTCTGTATACACATGGAAATACCTACACGGCAATCTGTGTATAGATGGAAACATCAACACCGCCATCTGTACAAACATGGAAATATCTACACTGCTATCTCTATAAACATGGAAATAGCTACACTGCGGTCTGTAAAAACATGGAAATACCTACACCGGTATCTGTATAAACATGGAAATATCTACACCATGATCTGTATAAACATGGAAATATATACACCGCTAACTGTATAATCATGGAAATATCTGCATCGCTATGTCTATAAACATGGAAATATCTACAAAGACATCTGTATAAACATGGAAATACCTACACAGTCATTTGTAGGAACATTTAAATATCTATACTGCCATCTGTATAAACATAGAAATATCTACACCGCCCTCTGTATAAATATGGAAATATCTGCATAGGCATCTGTGTAAACATGGAAATATCTGCACTGCTATCTCTGTAAACATGGAAATACCTACACCGCCATCTGTATAAACATGGAAATACCTACAAAGTCATCCGTATAAACATGGAAATATCTACCCAGCCATCTGTATAAACATGGAAATATCTACACAGCCAACTGTATATACAAGAAAATACCTACACCGCTATCTGTATAAACATGGAAATAACTACACCGCTGTTTGTATAAACAAGGAAATATCTACAACGCCATCTGTTTAAACATGGAAATATATACACAGACGTCTTTTTATACATGGAATTATCTACACCGCTATCTGTATAAACATGCTAATAACTTCACCGCTATCTGTATAAATATGGAAATATTTGCACCGCTATCCCTATAAACATGGTAATATCAACACCGCGATCTGTATAAATTTGGAAATATCTACACCATGATCTGTATAAACATGGAAATATCTACACCGTGATCTGTATAAACATGGAAATATCTACACAGTGATCTGTATAAACATGGAAATATCTACACCGCCATCTCTATAAACATGGAAATATGTACACCCCTATCTGTATAAACATGGAAATATCCACACAGCTATCTCTATAAACATGGAAAAATCAACACCGCTATCTCTATGAACATGGAAATACCTACACCGCCATCTCTATAAACATTTAAATACCTACACCGCGATCAGTATAAACATGGAAATATCTACACCGCTATCTGTATAAACATGGAAATATCTCCATTGCTATCTCTATAAACATCGAAATATCTACACCGCCATTTGTACAAACATGGAAATACCTACAAAGCCATCTGTATAAACATGGAAATATCTACACAGCCGTCGGTATATACATGGAAATATCTATGCCGCTATCTGTATAAACATGGAAATAACTACACCGCTATTTGTATAAACAAGGAAATATCTACACCGTGACTTGTATAAACATGGAAACATTTACACCGCTCTCTGTGTAAACTTGGAAATTTTGACACCGTTATCTGTATAAATATGGAAATATCTACTCCGCTATCTCTATAAACATGGATATATCTACAACGCCATCTGTATAAACATGGAAATACATATACAGTCATCTGTGTAAACATGGAAATATCTACACCACCATCTGTATAAACATGAAAATATCTGCAATGCCATCTGTATACACATGGAAATAACTACACGGCAATCTGTGTATAGATGGAAACATCAACACCGCCATCTGTACACACTTGGAAATCTCTACACTGCTATCTCTATAAACATGGAAATATATACACTGCGGTCTGTATAAACATGGAAATATCTACACCGGTATCTGTATAAACATGGAAATATCTACACCACGATCTGTATAAACATGGAAATATATACACCGCTATCTGTATAAACATGGGAATATCTGCACCGCTATCTCTATAGACATGGAAATATCTACAAAGCCATCTGTATAAACATGGAAATACCTACACAGTCATGGATAGGAACATGGAAATATCTACACTGCCATCTGAATAAACACAGAAATATCTACAAAGCCCTCTGTATAAATATGGAGATATCTGCATAGGCATCTGTATAAACATGGATATATCTGTACCGCTATTTGTATAAACATGGAAATACCTACACCGCTGTCTCTAAAAACATGGAAGCATGCACACCGCTATGTGTATAAACATGGGAATATCTCCACTGCTGTCTGTATAAACATGGAAATATCTCCACCGTTATCTGTATAAACATGGAAATATCTACAGCGCCATCTCTAAAAACATTGAAATATCCACAATTCCTTCTGTAAAAACATGGAAATATCTACACAGTCATCTGAATAAACATGGAAATATCTACACCACCATCTGTATAAACATGGAAAAACTTACAATACCATCTGTATACACATGGAAATATCTACACAGACATCTGTATAAATATGGAAATATCTACACCGCCATCTGTATAAACATGGAAATATCTCCACTGCTATCTCTATAAACATCGAAATATTTACACCGCCATCTGTATAAACATGGAAATACTTAGAAAGTTATCTGTGTAAACATGGAAATATCTACACCGCTATGTGTATAAACATGGAAACATGTACACAGCCATGTGTATATACATGGAAATATCTACACCGCTATCTATATAAACATGGAAAAAACTACACCGCTATCTGTGTAAACATGGAAATATCTACACCGCTATCTACGTATCCATGGAAATATCTGCGCCGCCATCTGTATAAACATGGAAATATCTACACGGTCATCTGTGTATAGATGGAAATATCAACAACGCCATCTGTACAAACATGGAAATATCTGCACTGCTATCTGTATAAACATGGAAATATGTAAACCGCTGTCTGTATAAACATGGAAATATCTAAACCGCTATCTTTATAAACAGGGAAATATCTACACCGCTATCTCTATAAACTTGGAAATATCTACACAGTGATCTGTATAAACATGGAAATATTTACACCGCTATCTGTATAAACATGGAAATTTCTACACCGTTATCTGTATAAACATGGAAATATCTACACCGCTATCTGTGTAAACATGGAAATATCTACACCGATATCTGTAAAAACATGGAAATATCTACACCGCTATCTGTATAAACATGGAAATATCTACACCACGATCTGTATAAAGATGGAAATATCTACAGCGCCATCTGTATAAACATTGAAATATCTACACTGCCATCTGTAAAAACATGGAAATATCTACACCACCATCTGTATAAACATGGAAATACCTACAATACCATCTGTATACACATGGAAATATCTACACATTCATCTGTATAAATATGGAAATATCTACACCGCCATCTGTATAAACATGGAAATATCTACACTGCCATCTGTAGAAAGATGGAAATATCTACACCGCTATCTCTATAAATATGGAAATATCTACACCGCCATCTCTATAAACATGAAAATATCTACACTGCCATCTCCATAAAGATGGAATTACCTTCTCCGCCATGTGTATAAACAAGGAAATATCTACACCACCATCTGTGTAAACATGAAAATATCTACACCACTGCCTGTATAAACATGGAAGTATCTACACCGTCATCTGCATGTCCATGGAAATATCTACGCCGCCATCTGTATAAACATGGAAATATCTACATGGCCATCTGTGTATAGATGGAAATATCAACACCGCCATCTGTAAAAACATGGAAATATCTACACCGCTATCTCTAAAATCATGGAAATATCTGCACTGCCATCTGTAAAAACATGGAAATACCTATACAGTCATGTGTATAAACATGGAAATATCTACAATGCCATCAGTATACACGGAAATATCTACACAGCCATCTGTATAAACATGTAAATATCTACACTGCCATCTCCATAAACATGTAACTAACTACTCCGCCATTAGTATAAACATGGAAACATCTACACCGACATCTGTGTGAATAAGGAAATATCTACAATGCCATCTGTATAAAGATATAAATATCTGCACCGCGAGCTGTATAAACATGGAAATATCTACATCGCTACCTGTATAAACGTGGAAATACCAACACCGCTATCGGTATAAACATGGAAATATCTACACCAGGATCTGTATAAACACGGAAATATTTTCACCGCGATCTGTATAAACATGGAAATATCTATACCGCTATCTGTATAAACATGGAAATATCTACACCACCATCTATATAAACATGGAAATATCTACACCGACATCTGTATAAACATGGAAATATCTACAATGCCATCTGTAGAAAGATGGAAATATCTACACCGCAATGTGTGTAAACATGGAAATATCTACACCGATATCTGTAAAAAGATGGAAATATCTACACCGCTATCTGTATAAACATGGAAATATCTACACCGCGATCTGTATAAACATGGAAATATCTACACCGCTATCTGTATAAACATGGAAATATCTACAGAGCTATCTCTATAAACATGGAAATATCTACACCGCAATCTGTATAAACATGGAAATACCTACAAAGTCATCAGTATAAACATGGAAATATCTACAAAGCCATCTTTATAAACATGGAAATATCTACACAGCCATCTGTTTATACATGGAAATATCAACACCGCTATCTGTATAAACATGGAAATAACTACACCGCTATTTATATAAACAAGGAAATATCTACACCGTGATTTGTATAAACATGGAAATATTTACACCACAATCTGTATAAACATGGAAATTTCTACACTGTTATCTGTATAAATATGGAAATATCTACACCGCTATGTCTATAAACATGGAAATATCTACAATGCCATCTGTATACACATGGAAATACCTACACGGCAATCTGTGTATAGATGGAAACATGAACACCGCCATGTGTACAAACTTGGAAATATCTACACTGCTATCTCTATAACCATGGAAATATCTACTCCGGTATCTGTATAAACATGGAAATATCTACACCACGATCTGTATAAACATGAAAATATATACACCGCTATCTGTATAAACATGGAAATATCTGCACCGCTATCTATATAGACATGGAAATAACAACAAAGCCATCTGTATAAACATGTAAATACCTACACTGTCATGTGTAGGAACAAGGAAATATCTACACTGCCATCTGTATAAATATGGAGATATCTGCAGAGGCATATGTATAAACTTGGAAATATCTGCACCGCTATCTGTATAAATATGGAAATACCTACACCGCTCTCTCTATAAACATGGAAACATGTACACTGCTATGTGTATAAACTTGGAAATATCTCCACTGCTGTCTGTATAAACATGGAAATATCTACACAGTCATCTGAATAAACATGGAAATATCTACACCACCATCTGTATAAACATGGAAATACCTACAATACTATCTGTATACACATGGAAATACCTACACAGACATCTGTATAAATATGGAAATATCTACACCGCCATCTGCATGTCCATGGAAATATCTACGCCGCCGTCTGTGTAAACATGGAAATATCTACACGGCCATCTGTGTATAGATGGAAATATCAACACCGCCATCTGTACAAACATGGAAATATCTACACCGCTATCTCTATAAAC
Organism: Pan paniscus; assembly: GCF_029289425.2. NCBI lineage: Eukaryota > Metazoa > Chordata > Mammalia > Primates > Hominidae > Pan > Pan paniscus. The sequence continues at coordinate 4,686,693 of NC_073256.2, forward strand.
ATGGGAATATCTGCAGAGCCATCGGTAAAACATGGAAATACCTCTTCAGTCATCTGTATAAACATGGAAATATCTACAATGCCATCTGTATTCACATGGAAATATCTACACAGCCATCTGTATAAATATGGAAATATCTACACCGCTTTGTCTATAAACATGGAAATATCTACACCGCCATCTGTATAAACATGGAAATACCTATACAGTCATGTGTGTAAACATGGAAATATCTCCACCACCATCTGTATAAACATGGAAATATCTACAATGCCATCTGTATACACATGGAAATACCTACACGGCAATCTGTGTATAGATGGAAACATCAACACCGCCATCTGTACAAACATGGAAATATCTACACTGCTATCTCTATAACCATGGAAATATCTACACTGCGGTCTGTTTAAACATGGAAATATCTACTCCGGTATCTGTATAAACATGGATATATCTACATCACGATCTGTATAAACATGAAAATATATACACCGCTATCTGTATAAACATGGAAATATCTGCACCGCTATCTCTATATACATGGAAATATCAACAAAGCCATCTGTATTAACATGGAAATACCCACACAGTCATGTGTAGGAACATGGAAATACCTACACTGCCATCTGTATAAACATAGAAATACCTACACAGCCCTCTGTATAAATATGGAGATATCTGCACAGGCATCTGTATAAACATGGAAATATCTGGACCGCTATCTGTATAAATATGGAAATACCTACACCGCTCTCTCTATAAACATGGAAACATGTAAACCGCTGTGTGTATAAACTTGGAAATATCTCCACTGCTGTCTGTATAAACATGGAAATATCTCCACCGTTATCTGTATAAACATGGAAATATCTACAGCGCCATCTCTATAAGCATTGAAATATCTACACTGCCATCTGTAAAAACATGGAAATATCTACACAGTCATCTGAATAAACATGGAAATATCTACACCACCATCTGTATAAACATGGAAATACCTACAATACTATCTGTATACACATGGAAATATCTACACAGACATCTGTATAAATATGGAAATATCTACACCGCCATCTGTATAAACATGGAAATATCTACACTGCCATCTGTAGAAAGATGGAAATATCTACACTGCTATCTCTATAAACATGGAAATATCTACACCGCCATCTCTATAAACATGATAATATCTACACTGCCATCTCCATAAACATGGAACTAACTACTCCGCCATCTGTATAAACATGGAAACATCTACACGGCCAACAGTGTGATTAAGGATATATCTACAATGCCATCTGTATAAACATATAAATCTCTGCGCCGTCAGCTGTATAAACATGGAAATATCTAGATCGCTATCTGTATAAACGTGGAAATACCAACACCGCTATCGGTATAAACATGGAAATATCTACAACGCCATCTATATAAACATGGAAATATCTACACCGCTATGTCTATAAACATGGAAATACCTACACCGCTATCTCTATAAACATGGAAATACCTACACCGCTATCTGTATAAACATGGAAATATGTACACCGCTATCTGTATAAACATGGAAATATCTACACCGCGATCTGTGTAAACATGGAAATATCTACAACGCGATCTGTATAAACATGGAAATATCTTCACCACGATCTGTATAAACATGGAAATATCTACACCGCTATCTGTATAAACATGGTAATATCTACACCACCAACTATATAAACATGGAAATATCGACACCGCCATCTTTATAAACATGGAAATATATACAATGCCATCTGTAGAAAGATGGAAATATCTACACCGCAATCTGTGTAAACATGGAAATATCTACACCGATATCTGTAAAAACATGGAAATATCCACACCGCTATCTGTATAAACATGGAAATATCTACACCACGATCTGTATAAACCTGGAAATATCTACACCGCTTTCTGTATAAACATGGAAATATCTACACAGCTATCTCTATAAATATGGAAATATCTACACCGACATCTGTATAAACATGGAAATAGGTGCAAAGTCATCTGTATAAACATGGAAATATCTACACAGCCATCTGTATAAACATGGAAATATCTACACAGCCATCTGTATATACATGGAAATATCTACACTGCTATCTGAATAAACATGGAAATAACTACACCGCTATTTGTATAAACAAGGAAATATGTACACCGTGATCTGTATAAACATGGATATATTTACACCGCTATCTGTATAAACATGGAAATTCCTACACCGTTATCTGTATAAATATGGAAATATCTACACCGCTATGTCTATAAACATGGAAATATCTACACCGCCATCTGTATAAACATGGAAATACCTATACAGTCATCTGTGTAAACATGGAAATATCTACACCACCATCTGTATAAACATGGAAATATCTACAATGCCATCTGTATACACATGGAAATACCTACACGGCAATCTGTGTATAGATGGAAACATCAACACCGCCATCTGTACAAACTTGGAAATATCTACACTGCTATCTCTATAACCATGGAAATATCTACACTGCGGTCTGTTTAAACATGGAAATATCTACTCCGGTATCTGTATTAACATGGAAATATCTACACCACGATCTGTATAAACATGAAAATATATACACCGCTATCTGTATAAACATGGAAATATCTGCACCGCTATCTCTATAGACATGGAAATATCAACAAAGCCATCTGTATAAACATGGAAATACCCACACAGTCATGTGTAGGAACATGGAAATATCTACACTGCCATCTGTATAAACATAGAAATACCTACACATCCCTCTGTATAAATATGGAGATATATGCATAGGCATCTGTATAAATATGGAAATATCTGCACCGGTATCTGTATAAATATGGAAATACCTACACTGCTCTCTGTATAAACATGGAAACATGTACACCGCTATGTGTATAAACTTGGAAATATCTCCATTGCTGTCTGTATAAACATGGAAATATCTCCACCGTTATCTGTATAAACATGGAAATATCTACAGCGCCATCTCTATAAACATTGAAATATCTACACTGCCATCTGTAAAAACATGGAAATATCTACACAGTCACCTGAATAAACATGGAAATATCTGCACCACCATCTGTATAAACATGGAAATACCTACAATACTATCTGTATACACATGGAAATATCTACACAGACATCTGTATAAATATGGAAATATCTACACCGCCATCTGTATAAACATGGAAGTATCTACACTGCCATCTGTAGAAAGATGGAAATATCTACACCGCTATCTCTATAAATATGGAAATATCTACACCGCCATCTCTATAAACATGAAAATATCTACACTGACATCTCCATAAAGATGGAGGTATCTACTCCTCCATGTGTATAAACACGGAAATTTCTACACCACCATCTGTGAACACATGGAAATATCTACACCGCTATCTGCATAAACATGGAAATATCTACACCGCCATCTGCATGTCCATGGAAATATCTACGCCGCCATCTGTGTAAACATGGAAATATCTACACGGCCATCTGTGTATAGATGGAAATATCAACACCGCCATCTGTACAAACATGGAAATATCTACACCGCTATCTCTATAAACATGGAAATATCTGCACTGCCATCTGTAAAAACATGGAAATACCTATACAGTCATCTGCATAAAGATGGAAATATCTACAATGCCAACTCTATACACATGGAAATATCTACAAAGCCATCTGTATAAACATGTAAATATCTACATTGCTATCTCTATAAACATGGAAATATCTACACCGCCATCTCTATAAACATGAAAATATCTACACTGCCATCTCCATAAACATGGAACTAACAACTCCGCCATCTGTATAAACATGGAAACATCTACACCGCCATCTGTGTGAATAAGGAAATATCTACAATGCCATCTGTATAAAGATATAAATATCTGCACCGCGAGCTGTATAAACATGGAAATATCTACATCGCTATCTGTATAAACGTGGAAATACCAACACCGCTATCGGTATTAACATGGAAATATCTACAACGCCATCTATATAAACATGGAAATATCTACACCGCTATGTCTATAAACATGGAAATACCAACACCGCTATCTCTATAAACATGGAAATATCTACACCGCTATATGTATAAACATGGAAATATCTACACCGCTATCTGTATAAACATGGAAATATCTACACCGCGATCTGTATAAACATGGATGTATCTACAAGGCGATCTGTATAAACATGGAAATATCTTCACCACGATCTGTATAAATATGGAAATATCTACACTGCTATCTGTATAAACATGGTAATATCTACACCACCAACTATATAAACATGGAAATATCTACACCGCCATCTTTATAAACATGGAAATATATACAATGCCATCTGTAGAAAGATGGAAATATCTAAACCGCAATCTGTGTAAACATGGATATATCTACACCGATATCTGTAAAAACATGGAAATATCTACACCGCTATCTGTATAAACATGGAAATATCTGCACCACGATCTGTATAAACCTGGAAATATCTACACCGTTATCTGTATAAACATGGAAATATCTACACGGCTATCTCTATAAATATGGAAATATCTACACCGCCATCTGTATAAACATGGAAATACGTGCAAAGTCATCTGTATAAACATGGAAATATCTACACAGCCATCTGTATAAACATGGAAATATCTACACAGCCATCTGTATATACATGGAAATATCTACAGCGCTATCTGAATAAACATGGAAATAACTACACCGCTATTTGTATAAACAAGGAAATATCTACACCGTGATCTGTATAAACATGGCAATATCTACACCGCCATCTCTATAAACACGGAAGTATCTACACCCCTATCTGTATAAACATGGAAATATCCACACCGCTATCTCCATGAACATGGAAAAATCAACACCGCTATCTTTATGAACATGGAAATATCTACACCGCCATCTCTATAAACATGGAAATATCTACACCACGATCAGTATAAACATGGAAATATCTACACCGCTATCTCTATAAACATGGAAATATCTCCACTGCTATCTCTATAAACATCGAAATATCTACACCGCCATCTGTATAAACATGGAAATACTTACAAAGTTATCTGTATAAACATGGAAATATCTACACTGCCATCCGTATAAACATGGAAATATCTACACAGCCATGTGTATATACATGGAAATATCTACACCGCTCTGTATATAAACATGGAAATAACTACACCGCCATCTGTATAAACACGGAAATATCTACACCGCCATCTACATATCCATGGAAATATCTGCACCATCATCTGTATAAACATGGAAATATCTACATGGTCATCTGTGTATAGAATGAAATATCAACACCCCTATCTGTACAAACATGGAAATATCTGCACCGCAATCTGTATAAATTTGGAAATATCTACACCGCGGTCTGTATAAACATGGAAATATCTAAACCGCTATCTGTATAAAAATGGAAATATCTGCACCACTATCTCTATAAACATGGAAATATCTACACCGTGATCTGTATAAACATGGAAATATTTACACCGCTATCTGTATAAACATGGAAATATCTACACCGTTATCTGTATAAACGTGGAAATACCTAGAACGCCATCTGTAGAAACATGGAAATATCTACACCACCATCTGTATAAACATGGAAATATCTACAATGCCATCTGTATACACATGGAAATACCTACACGGCAATGTGTGTACAGATGGAAACGTCAACACCGCCATCTGTACAGACATGGAAATATCTACACTGTGGTCTGTATGAACATGGAAATATCCACACAACGATCTGTATAAAACATGGAAATATTTACACCGCTATCTGTATAAACATGGAAATAACTACACAGCTATCTCTATAAACAAGGAAATATCTACACCACCATCTACATATCCATGGAAATATCTGTGCCGCCATCAGTATAAACATGGAAATATCCAAACGGTCATCTGTGTATAGATGGAAATATCAACACCACCATCTGTACAAACATGGAAATGTCTGCACCGCTATCTGTATAAACATGGAAATATCTACACCGCGGTCTGTATAAACATGGAAATATCTACACCGCTATCTCTATTAACTTGGAAATATCTACACCGTGATCTGTATAAACATGGAAATATTTACACCGCTATCTGTATAAACATGGAAATTTCTGCACCGTTATCTGTATAAATATGGAAATACCTTCACTGCTATCTCTATAAAGATGGAAATGTCTACACCGCCATCTGTATAAACATGGAAATACCTATACAGTCATCTGTGTAAACATGGAAATATCTACACCACCATCTGTATAAACATGGAAATATCTACAATGCCATCTGTATACACATGGAAATACCTACACGGCAATCTGTGTATAGATGGAAACGTCAACACCGCCATGTGTTCAAACATGGATATATCTACAGCGCTATCTCTATAAACATGGAAATTTCTACACCGCTATCTGTATAAACGAGGAAATATCTACACCGCTATCTCTATAAACATGGTAATATCTACAGCGCTATCTCTATATTCATGGAAATATCTACGCTGCTATCTCTATAAACATTGAAATATCTACACCCACATCAGTAGGAACATGAAAATATCTACACGGCTATCTCTATAAACATGGAAATATTTACACCGATATCCGTATAAACAGGGAAATATCTACACCTCTATGTGTATAAACATGGAAGTATCTACACTGCTATCTGTAAAACAGGGAAATATCTACACCGCTATGTGTATAAACATGGAAATATCTACTATCCTATCTGTATAAACAAGGAAATATCTACAACGCTATCTCTATAAACATGGAAATATCTACACTGCTCTCTGTATAAACATGGAAATATCTACACCGCTATCTCTTCAAATATGGAAATATCTACACCGCTGTCTGTTTAAACATGGAAATATCTACACCCCTATCCGTAAAAACAAGGAAATACCTACACCGCTATCTCTATAAACATGGAAATATCTACACCATCATGTGTAGGAACATGGAAATATCTACACCGCAATCTGTATAAACATGGAAATATGTACACCACTATCTGTATAAACATGGAAATATCTACGGCCCTATCTGTATAAACATGGAAATAACTACACCGCTGTCCATTTAAACTTGGAAGTATCTACAACGCTACCTCTATAAACTTGGAAATATCTGCACCGTTATCTGTATAAACAATGGAATACCTACACCGCCATCCCTATAAACATAGAAATATCTACACCGCCATCTGTATAAACATGGAAATATCTACACTTCTATCTGTATATACATTGAAATATCTACACCGCTATCCATAGAAACATGGAAATATCAACAACGCTCTCTGCATAAACATGGAAATACCTACACCGCTATCTGTATAAACATGGAAATATCTACACCGCTAACTCTGTAAATATGGAAATATCTACACCGCTATCTCTATAAACATGGAAATATCTACACCGCTATCTTTATGAACATGGAAATATCCACACCGTCGTCTGTATAAACATGGAAATATTAACACCACCATCTCTATAAACATGGAAATGTCTACACTACCATCTGCATACACATGGAAATATCTACACAGCCATCTGTATAAGCATGGAAATAGCTACACCGCTATCTGTATAAACATTGAAATACCTACACCGCTGTCTCTATAAACATGGAAATGTCTACACCGCAATCACTATAAACATGGAAATATCTAAACCGCCATCTGTATAAACATGGAAATATCTACCCCACTATCAGAATAAACTTGGAAATATCTTCACTGCCATCTGTATAAAGATGGAAGTATCTACACCAAGAGCTGTATAAACATGGAAATATCTACACTGCTATCTGTATAAACATGGAAACAGCAACACCGCTATCTGTATAAACATGGAAATACCTACACTGCTATCTGTATAAACATGGAAATATCTACACCGCTACCTGTATAAAGATGGAAACACCTACACCGCTATCTCTATAAACATGGAAATAATTACACAGGTATCTGTGTAAACATGGAAATATATACACCACTATCTGTATAAACATGGAAATATCTACACCGCTCTCTTAATGAACATGGAAACATCTACACCACTATCTGTGTAAACATGGAAATATCTACACCGTTATCTCTGTAAACATGGAAATATCTACACCAATATCTGTAGAAACGTTGGAATATCTACACCGATACTTGTATATACACGTAAATACCTGCACTGCTATCCGTATAAACATGGAAATATCTACACCGCTATCTCTATAACCATGAAAATATCTACACCGCTGTCTCTATAAACATGGAAATATCTACTCCACTATCTCTGTAAACGTGGAAATATCTACACTGCTGTCTCTATAAATTTGGAATTATCTACACCGCTAACTCTATAAACGTGCAAATGTCTACAACACTGTCTCTATAAATATGGAAATAACGACACCGTTATCCCTAAAGACGTGGAAATATCTCCACAGCTGTCAGTAAAAAAGTGGAAATATCTACACCGATTTCAGTATAAATGTGGAAGTATCTACAACGCTATCTGTATAAACATGGAAATATCTACACCGCTATCTCTATAAACGTGGAAATTTCTACACCGGTATCTGTAAAAATGTGGAAGTATCTACACTAATATCTGTATAAACGTGGAAACACCTACACCGCTATCTCTGTAGAAGTGGAAATATCTACACCTCTTTCTGTATAAACGTGGAAATATCTAAACCACTATCTCTATAAACGTGGAAACATCTACACCGCTGTCTCCATAAACATGGAAATATCTACACCGCTATGCCTATAAGCGTGGAAATATCTACATCGCTGTCTCTATTAACATGGAAATATCAACACTGCAATCTGTATAAACGTGAAAATATCTACACTGCTAGCTGGATATACATGGAAATATCTACACCGCTATCAGTATAAACATGGAAATATCTACACCACTGCTTCTATAAACATGGAAATATCTACACCGCTATCAGTATGAACATGGGAATATCTACACCGCTACCTCCATAAATATGGAAATATCTACACCGCTATCTGTATAAATATGTAAATATCTACACTGCTATCTCCATAGACATCGAAATATCTACACCGCTATCTTTATAAACATGGGAATATCTACACCGCTATCTGTATAAACATGGAAATATCTACACCGCTATCTCTATAAACATGGAAATATCTACACTGCTGTCTCTATAAACATGGAAATTTCTACAGTGCCATCTGCAGAAACATGGAAATATCTACACCACTATCTGTATAAACATGGAAATATCTACACCGCCATCTCTGTAAACATGGAAATATCTACACCGCTATCTCTATGAACATGGAAATAACTACACCGCTGTCTCTATAAACATGAAAATATCTACAACGATATGTATGTATACGTGGAAATATCTACACCAATTTCTGAGTAAACGTGGAAATATCTAAAACGCTATCTCTATAAACGTGGAATTGCCTACACCGCAGTCTCTATAAACCTGAAAATATCTACACGGCTATGTGACTAAACATGGAAATACCTACATCGCTATCTCTATAAACATGTAATACCTTCACCGCTCTCTGTATAAACATGGAAATATCAACACCACTATCTCTATAAGCATGGAAATATCTACAACGCTACCTGTACAAACATGGAAATAACTACACCACCTTTTGTACAAACTTGGAAATATCTACACCGCTATCTGTATAAACATGGAAATATCTACACCGCTATCTGTATAAACATGGAAATACCTACACCGCAATCTGTATAAACATGGAAATATCTACAAGGCTGTGTCTATAATCATAGAAATATCTACACAACATCTGTATAAACATGGAAATATCTACCCTTCCGCATGTATATATTTGGAAATATCTACACAGCCATCTGTATAAACATGGAAATATCTACACCGCTATCTGTATAAACATGGAAATACCTACACCGCAATCTGTATAAACATGGAAATATCTACACCGCTATCTGTATAAACATGGAAATATGTACAGCGCTATCTTTATTAACTTGGAAATATCTACACCGCCATCTGTATAAACATGGACATATCTCCACCGCTATCTCTATATACATAGAAATATCTCCACCGCTACCTGTATAAACATGGAAATATCTACACCGTTATCTGTATAAACATGGACATATCTACACCGCTATCTCTATAAACATGGAAATAACTACACCACAATCTGTATTAACACGGAAATATCTACATCGCTATCTGTATAAACTTGGAAATATCTACACCGCCATCTGTATAAAAATGGAAATATCTCCACCGTTATCTGTATAAACATGGAAATAACTGCACCGCTATCTATATAAACACGGAAATATCTACACCTCTATCTTTCTAATCATGGAAATATCTACAATGCTATCTGTAAAACACGGAAATATCTACACCCCTATCTCTAAAAACCTGGAAATGTCTACACTGCTATCTGTATATACATGGAAATAACTACACCGCTATCTGTATAAACATGGAAATATCTCCACTGCTATCTCTATAAACATCGAAATATCTACACCGCCATCTGTATAAACATGAAAATACTTACAAAGTTATCTGTATAAACATGGAAATATCTACACCGGTATCTGTATAAACATGGAAATATCTACAACACAATCTGTATAAACATGGAAATAATTACACCGCTATCTGTATAAACCTGGAAATATCTACACTGCTGTCTCTATAAATATGGAAATATCTACACCGCCATCTGTATAAACTTGGGAATAATTACACAGTCATGTGTAGGAACATGGAAATATCTACAACACCTTTTGTATAAAGATGGAAATATCTACAACGTTACCTGTATAAACATGGAAATATCTACACAGTGATCTGTATAAACATGGAAATATGTACAGCACTCTCTGAATAAAGATGGAAATATCTACACCGCTATCTGTAAAAACATGGAAATATCTAAACCACTATCTGTATAAATATGGAAATATTTACACCGCTATCTCAATAAACATGGAAATATCTATACCGCTATCTCTATAAACATGGAAATATCTACACCGCCATCTGTATTAACATGGAAATATCTACAGAGTCATCTGTATAATCCTGGAAATATCTACACTGTCATCTATGTAAACATGGAAATATCTACAGAGAACTCTGTATAAACATGGAAATATCGGCACAGCCATCAGTAAAAGCATGGAAATATCTACACCGCTATCTGTATAAACATGGAAATATCGACACCGCTATGTGTATTAACGTGGAAATATCTACAACGCCATCTGTATAAACATGGAAATACCTATGCAGTCATTTGTGTAAACATGGAAATATCTATACCACCCTCTGTATAAACATGGAAATATCTACAATGCCATCTGTATACACATGGAAATACCTACACGGAAATCTGTGTATAGATGGAAACATCAACACTGCCATCTGTACAAACTTGAAAATGTCTACACTGCTATCTCTATAAACATGGAAATATATACACGGCGGTCTGCATAAACATGGAAATATCTACACCGGTATCTGTATAAACATGTAAATATCTACACCACGATCTGTATAAACATGGAAATATATACAATGCTATCTCTATAAACATGCAAATATCTGCACCGCTATCTCTATAGACATGGAAATATCTACAAAGCCATCTGCATAAACATGGAAATACCTACACAGACATGTGTAGGAACATGGAAATATCTACGCTGCCAACTGTATACACATAGAAATATCTACACAGCCCTCTGTATAAATATGGAGATATCTGCATAGGCATCTGTATAAACATGGAAATATCAACACCGCAATCTTTATAAACATGGAAATATCTACACCGCTATCTGTATAAATATGAAATATCTAAACCACTATCTCTATATAAGTGGAAATATCTACAATGCTATCTGTATAAACATGGAAATATCTTCAATTCTATCAGTGTAAACATGGAAATATCTACACCACCATCTGTATAAACATGGAAATATCTCCACTGCTATCTCTATAAACATCGAGATATCTACACCGCCATCTGTATAAACATGGAAATACTTACAAAGTTATATGTATAAACATGGAAATATCTACACCTCCATCTGTATAAACATGGAATTATCTACACAACCATGTGTATATACATGGAAATATCTACAACGCTATCTATATAAACATGGAAATAACTACACCACTATCTTTATAAACATGGAAATATCTACACCACCATCTACATATCCATGGAAATATCTGTGCCGCCATCAGTATAAACATGGAAATATCGAAACGGTCATCTGTGTATAGATGGAAATATCAACACCACCATCTGTACAAACATGGAAATATCTGCACAGCTATCTGTATAAACATGGAAATATCTACAATGCTATCTCTATAAACATGGAAATATCTACACCACTATCTATATAAACATGGAAATATCTACACGGCTATGTGTATAACCATGGGAAAATCTACAACGCTATATGAATAAACAGGTAAATGTCTACACCGCTATCTGTAAAAACATGGAAATATCTAAATCGCTACCTGTGTAAACATGGAAATATCTACACCGCTAACCCTATAAACTTGGAAATATCTACACCGCAATCTATACAAACATGGAAATATCTACACAACTATCTGTATAAACAAGGAAGTATCTACACCGCTATCTCTATAAACATGGAAATATCTACAGCGCTATCTCTATAAACATGGAAATTTCTACACCGCTATCTGTATAAACGAGGAAATATCTACACCGCTATCTCTGTAAACATGGTAATATCTACAGCGCTATCTCTATATTCATGGAAATATCTACGCTGCTATCTCTATAAACATTGAAATATCTACACCCACATCTGTAGGAAAATGAAAATATCTACACGGCTATCTCTATAAACATGGAAATATCTACACCGATATCCGTATAAACAGGGAAATATCTACACCTCTATGTGTATAAACATGGAAGTATCTACACTGCTATCTGTAAAACAGGGAAATATCTACACCGCTATGTGTATAAACAGGGAAATATCTACTATCCTATCTGTATAAACAAGGAAATATCTACAACGCTATCTCTATAAACATGGAAATATCTACACTGCTCTCTGTATAAACATGGAAATATCTACACCGCTATCTCTTCAAATATGGAAATATCTACACCGCTATCTGTAGAAATATGGAAATATCTACACCGCTATCTGTATAAACTTGGAAAAGTCTACACAGCTATCTGTATAAACATGGAAATATCTACAAGGCTGTGTCTATAATCATAGAAATATCTACACAACATCTGTATAAACATGGAAATATCTACCCTTCCGCATGTATATATTTGGAAATATCTACACAGCCATCTGTATAAACATGGAAATATCTACACCGCTATCTGTATAAACATGGAAATACCTACACCGCAATCTGTATAAACATGGAAATATCTACACCGCTATCTGTATAAACATGGAAATATGTACAGCGCTATCTTTATTAACTTGGAAATATCTACACCGCCATCTGTATAAACATGGACATATCTCCACCGCTATCTCTATATACATAGAAATATCTCCACCGCTACCTGTATAAACATGGAAATATCTACACCGTTATCTGTATAAACATGGACATATCTACACCGCTATCTCTATAAACATGGAAATAACTACACCACAATCTGTATTAACACGGAAATATCTACATCGCTATCTGTATAAACTTGGAAATATCTACACCGCCATCTGTATAAAAATGGAAATATCTCCACCGTTATCTGTATAAACATGGATATATCTACCCCAATATCGGTATAAACATGGAAATATCTACACCGCTACCTGCATAAAAATGCTAGTACCTACACTGCTAACTGTATAAACACTGAAATATCTACACCGCTATCGGTATAAACATGGAAATATCTACATCGCTATATGTATAAACTTGGATATATCTCCACTGCTATCTCTATAAACATGGATATATCTACACCGCTATCTTTATAAACATGGAAATATCTAAACAGCTATCTGTATAAACATGGAAATATCTACAACGCTATCTGTGTAAACATGGCAATGTCTACACAGCTATCTGTGTAAACATGGAAAAATGTACACCACTATATGTGTAAATATGGAAATATCTACAACGTGATGTGTGCAAATATGGAAATGTCTTCAGTGCTATCTATGTAAACATGGAAATATATACACCGCTATCTCTATAAACATGGAAATATCTACACCGCTATCTCTATAAACCTGGAAATATTTTCACCACGATCTGTATAAACATGGAAATATCTACACCGCTATCTGTATAAATATGGGAAAATCTACACCGCTATCAGTATAAACATGGAAATATCTACACCGCTATATGTATAAACATGGAAATATCTACATCACTATCTGTTTAAAACATGGAAATATCTTCGCAGTCATCTATATAAACATGGAAATATCTACATCTCTATCTGTATAAACATCGAAATATCTTCACCACTATCTGTATAAACATGGGAATATCTACACTGCCGTCTGTATAAACATGGAATTAGCCACACCGCTATCTGTATAAACATGGAAATATCAACACCGCCATCTGAATAAACATGGAAATACCTACACCGCTATTTGTATAAATATGGAAATATCTACACCGCTATCTCTATAAACATGTAAGTATCTACACCGATATCTGTATATACATGGAAATATCTAGACCGCAATCTCTATAAACATGGAAATACCTACACCGCCATCTGTATAAACATGGAAATAGCTACACAGTCATCTCTATAAACATGGAAATATCTACACCACCATCTCTATAAATATGGAAATATCTACACTGCCATCTGTATAAACATGGAAATATCTACCCAGCCATCTGTGTAAACATGGAAATATATACTGCGCTATCTCTGTACACATGGAAATACCTACACCGGCATCTCTATAAACATGAAAATGTCTACACCGCCATCTCAATAAACATGGAACTATCTACATCACCATCTGTGCAAAAATGGAAATATCTACACCGCTATCTGTATAAACATGGAAATGTCTACACCGCTATCTGTATAAACATGGAAATGTCTACACCACTATCTGTATAAACATGGAAATATATACACCGCTATCTGTATAAACATGGTAATATCTACACCGCTATCTGTATAAACATGGAAATACCTACACCCCTATCTGTATAAACATGGAAATATGTACACCGCCATCTGTATAAACATGGAATTACCAAAAGCGTCATCTGTAGACACATGCAAATATCTACACCGCCATCTGTATAAACATGGAAATATCTACACCAACATCTTTAAAAACATGGAAATACCTACACAGCCATTTGTATAAACATGGAAATATCTACACCTCCGTTAGTATAAACATGAAAATATCTACACTGCCACCTGTACACACATGGAAATATCTACACCGCTGTCTGTATAAACATGGAAATATCTACACCGCTTGCTGTATAAACATGGAAATACCTACACCGCTTTGTGTATAAATACGGAAATATCTACACCGCTATCTCTATAAACATGGACATGATTACACCGCTAGCTGTATAAACATGAAAATATCTACATGGCTATCTCTATAAACATGGAAATATCTACACCGCCATCTGAATAAACATGGAAATACCTACACAGTCATCTTCATAAACATGGAAATATCTCCACCATTATCTGTAAAAACTTGTAAATATCTACACTGCCATCTGTATAAACGTGGAAATATCTACACAGCCATCTCTATAAACATGGAAATATCTACACCGTTATCTGTATAAACATGGAAATGTCTACACCGCTATCTGTAAAAACATGGAAATATCTACACGGACATCTGTATAAACATGGAAATATCTACACATCCATCTGTTTAAACATGGAAATACCTACACTGCCATCTGTATACCCCTGGAAATACCTACACAGCCATCTGTATAAACATGGAAATATCTACACGGCCATCTGTATACCCATGTATATATCTACACAGCCATCTCTATAAACATGGAAATATCTACCCTGCTATCTGTATAAACATGGAAATATCTACACGACTATCTCTACAAATATGGAAATGCCTACACCGCCATCTCTATAAACATGGAAATATCTACACTGCCATCTGTGGAAAGATGGAAATATCTACACCACGATCTGTATAAACATGGAAATATCTTCACTGCTATCAGTATAAACATGGAAATATCTACAACACTATCTGTGTAAATACGGAAATATCTACACAGCTATCTGTGTAAACGTGGAAATATGTACACCGCTATCTGTGTAAAGATGGAAATATCTACACCGCAATTTGTGGAAATATGGAAATATCTACAACGCTATATCTCTAAACATGGAAATATCTACACCGCTATCTGTATAAACATGGAAATATCTACACCGCTATCTGTATAAACATGGAAATATCCACACCACGACTTGTATAAACATGGAAATGTCTACACCGCTATCTGTATAAACATGGAAATATCTACACCGCTATCTGTGTAAACATGGAAATATCAACACCGCTATCTCTATAAATATGGAAATATCTACACCGCTATCTCTATAATCATGGGAATGCCTACACCGCTATCTGTATAAACATGGAAATGTCTACATGGCTATCTCTATAAACATGGAAATATCTACACCACCATGTACATAAACATTGAAATACCTACACAGTTATCTGTATAAACATGGAAATATCTACACCGCTATCTGTAAAAACATGGAAATATCCCCACCGCTCTCTGTAAAAACTTTGAAATATCTCCACCGCTATCTGTATAAACATGGAAATATCTACACCGCTATCTGTATAAACATGGAAATATCTCCACCGCTATATGTATAAACATGGAAATATCTACACCGCTATCTGTATAAACATGGAAATCTCTACATTGCTGTCTGTATAAACATGGAAATATCTCCAGCGATATCTCTATAAACATGGAAATATCTACACCGCTATTTTTTTAAACATGGAAATATCAACACCGCTACCTGTATAAATATATAAATGTCTACAACACTTTGTGTGTAAACATGGGAATAACTTCACAGCTATCTGTGTAAACATGGAAATATCTACACCGCTATCTGTGTAAACATGGAAATGTCTACACCGCTATCTGTATAAACATGGAAATATCTACATGGCTATCTCTATAAACATGGAAATATCTACACCACCATCTGTATAAACATGGAAATACCTTCAAAGTCATCTGCATAAACTTGGAAATATCTACACAACTATCTGTATAAACATGGAAATACCTACACTGCCATCTGTATAAACATGGAAATATCTACACAGCCATCTCTATAAACATGGAAATATCTACACATCCATCTGTATAAACATGGAAATACGTACACTGCCAACTGTACACACATGGAAATATCTACACAGCCATCTGTATAAACATGGAAATATCTACACCGCTATCTCTATAAACATGGAAATACATTCACCGCAATCTATATAAACATGGAAATATCTACATCGCTATCTGTATAAACTTGGAAATATCTACACTGCCATCTGTATAAATATGGAAATATCTCCACCGTTATCTGTATAAACATGGAAATATCTACACCGCGATGTGTATAATCATGGAAATATCTACAACGCTATCTGTATAATCATGGAAATATCTACACCGCTATCTCTATAAACATGGAAATATCTACACCGCTATCTGTATAAACATGGAAATATCTACACCGCTATTTGTATAAACTTGGAAATAGATACACTGCTATCTGCATAAATATGGAAATATCTACACCGCTGTCTCTGAAAACATGGAAATATCTACAGCGACATCTGAATAAACATGGATATACCTTCACAGCCATCTGTACAAACATGGAAATATCTACACCGCTATCTGTATAAACATGGAAATATCTACACCTCCATTTATATAAACATGGAAATAACTTTGCTACCATCTGTATAAACATGGAAATGTCTACACTGACATTTGTATAAACATGGAAATATGTACACAGCTATCTACATAAACTTGGAAATAACTACACCGCAATCTGTATAAACATGCAAATGACTACAACGCTATCTGTGTAAACATGGAAATACCTAAACAGTTATCGGTATACATATGGAAATATCTACACCGCTATCTCTATATACATGGAATTGTCTACACCGCCGTCTGTATAAACATGGAAATATCTACACCGCTATTTGTATAAACATGGAAATATATACACCGCCATCTCAATAAACATGGAAATATCTACAACACCATCTCTATAAACATGGAAATATCTACACCGTATCTTTATAAACATGGAAATAGCCACACCGCTATCACTATAGACATGGGAATATCTACACAACCATCTTCAAAAACATGGAAACATCTGCATGTTCATCTGTAAAAACATGGAAATATCTTCACCTCCATCGGTGTAAAAATGGAAATATCTACACAGCCATCTGTATTCACATGGAAATACCTACACATCCATCAGTATAAACATGGAAATATCTACACCTCTATCTCTATAAACATGGAAATAGTTACACCGCCATCTCTATAAACATGGAAATATCTACACCGATATCTCTATAAACATGGAAATACCTACACCGCTATCTGTATAAACATGGAAATCTCTACACCGCTCTCTGTATAAACATGGAAATATCTACACCGCTATCTGTGTAAACATGGAAATATCAACACCGCTATCTGTATAAATATGCAAATATCTACACAGCTATCTCTATAATCATGGGAATGCCTACACCGCTATCTGTATAAACATGGAAATATCTACATGGCTATCTCAATAATAATGGAAATATCTACACCACCATCTGCATAAACATTGAAATAGCTACACAGTTATCTTTATAAACATGGAAATATCTACCCTGACATCTGTATAAACATTGAAATATCTACACCGCTATCTCTATAAACATGGAAATATCTACACAGCTAACTCTATAAACATGGAAATATATACACTGCCTTCTGTATAAACGTGGAAATATCTCCACTGCTATCTGTAAAAACATGGAAATATCTCCACCGCTCTCTGTATAAACTTGGAAATATCTCCCCCGCTATCTGTATAAACATGGAAATATCTACACCGCTATCTGTATAAACATGGAAATATCTCCACCGCCAACTGTATAAACATGGAAATATCTACACCGCTATCTCTATAAACATGGAAAACTCTACATTGCTATCTGTATAAACATGGAAATATCTCCAGCGATATCTCTATAAACATGGAAATATCTACACCGCTATTTTTTTAAACATGGAAATATCAACACCGCTACCTGTATAAACATGTAAATCTCTACAACACTTTCTGTGTAAACATTGGAATAACTTCACAGCTATCTGTGTAAACATGGAAATATGTACACCGCTATCTGTGTAAAGATGGAAATGTCTACACCGCAATCTGTGCAAATATGCAGATATCTACACCGCAATCTCTGTAAACATGGAAATATCTCCACCGCTATCTGTATAAACATGGAAATATCTACACCGCTATCTGTATAAACATGGAAATGTCTACACAACGATCTGTATAAAGATGGAAATGAGTACACCACTGACTGTATAAACATGGAAATATATACACAGCTATATGTATAAACATGGAAATATCTAAACCGATTTCTGTATAAATTTGGAAATATCTACAACGCTATATGTATAAACATGGAAATGTCTACACCACTATCTGTATAAACATGGAAATATCTACACCGCCATCTGTAAAAACATGGAAATATATACACAGTCATCTGTATACACCTGGAAATATCTACACCTCCATGTGCATAAACATGG
Source organism: Pan paniscus (assembly GCF_029289425.2). Taxonomy (NCBI): domain Eukaryota; kingdom Metazoa; phylum Chordata; class Mammalia; order Primates; family Hominidae; genus Pan; species Pan paniscus. The sequence goes on from NC_073256.2 coordinate 4,706,786, forward strand.
AAATATCTCCACTGCCATCTGTATACACATGGAAATATCTACACAGCCATCTGTATAAACATGGAAATATCTACACCGCTATCTCTATAAACATGGAAATATCTACACCACAATCTGTATAAACATGGAAATACCTACACAGTCCTCTGCATAAACTTGGAAATATCTACACAACTATCTGTATAAACATGGAAATACCTACACTGCCATCTGTATAAACATGGAAATATCTACACAGCCATCTCTATAAACATGGAAATATCTACACATCCATCTGTATAAACATGGAAATACCTACACTGCCAACTGTACACACATGGAAATATCTACACAGCCATCTGTATAAACATGGAATTATGTAAACAGCTATCTCTATAAACATGGAAATACATACACCGCAATCTATATAAACATGGAAATATCTACAACGCTATCTGTAAAAACATGGAAATATCTACACCGCTATCTGTATAAACATGGAAATATCTACACCGCTATCTGTATAAACATGGAAATATCTACACCGCTATCTGTATAAACATGGAAATATCTACACCCCAATCTGTATAAACATGGAAATATGTACACCGCCATCGGTATAAACATGGAATTACCAACACTGTCATCTGTAGAAACATGAAGATATCTACACCGCCATCTGTATAAACATGGAAATATCTAAACCACTATCTCTATCAACATGGAAATACCTACACAGCCATCTCTATAAACATGGAAATATCTCCACCGCTATCTCTATAAACATAGAAATACTTACATCGCCATCTCTATACACATGGAAATATCTACACCGCCATCTGCATAAACATGGAAATATCTACACCACAATCTCTATAGACATAGTAATATCTACACCGCCATCTGTATAAACATAGAAATACATTCAGTGCCATCTGTAGAAAGATGGAAATGTCTACACCGTGATCTCTGTAAACATGGGAATATCTACACCGCTACCTGTATAAACATGGAAATATCTCCACCGCTATCTGTATAAACATGGAAATATCTACAACACGATCTGTATAAACATGTAAATATCTACACTGATATCTGTATAAACATGGAAATATCAACAACGCTATCTGTAAAAACATGGAAATAGCTACACCGCTATCTGTAAAAATATGGAAATATCTTCACCGTTATCTCTATAAGCATGGAAATATCTTCACCGTTATCTGTATAAACATGGTAATATCTACACGGCTATCTCTATAAACATGGAAATATCTAAGCCGCCATCTGAATAAACATCGAAATAACTACACAGTCAACTGCATAAACATGGAAATATCTACACCACCATCTGTATAAACTTGATAATATCTACACGGCCATCTGTATAAACATGGAAATAACTACAGAGCCATCTCCATAAACATGGAAATATCTACATGGCTATCTGTATAAACATGGAAAAACCCACACCGCTATCTGTATAAACTTGGAAATATCTACACCAACATCTGTAAAAACATGGAAATACCTACACAGCCATTTGTATAAACATGGAAATATCTACAACTCCGTCAGTATAAACATGGAAATATCTACACTGCCACCTGTACACACATGGAAATATCTACACTGCTGTCTGTATAAACATGGAAATATCTACATCACTATTGTATAAACATGGAAATATCTCCACCAGTATCTGTATAAACCTGGAGATATCTACACCGCTATCTGTATAAACATGGAAATATCTACACCGATCTCTGTATAAACATGGAAATACCTACACCGCTCTCTGTATAAACATGGAAATATCTTCACCGCTATCTGTATAAACTTGGAAATATCTACACCGCTATCCATATAAACATGGAAATATCTACATCGTTATCTGTACAAACATGGAAATATCTACACGGCCATCTCTATGAACATGGAAATATCTACACAGTCGTCTCTATGAACATGGAAATATCTACACCGCCATCTGTTTAAACATGGAAATATCTACACCGCCATCTGAATAAACATGGAAATATCAACACCGTTCTCTGTGTAAACATGGAAGTATCAACATCGCCATCTGTATGAACATGGAAATATCTACACCGCCATCTGTATAAACATGGAAATATCTACACCGCTATCATTATAAACTCGGAAATATCTCCACCACGGTCTGTATAAACATGCAAAGATGTACACCGCTATCTGTATAAACATGGAAATAGCTACACTGCTATCAGTATAAACATGGAAATATCTACACCGACAACTGTATAAATATGGAAATATCCACACCGCTATCTCTATAAAGATGGAAATATCTACACTACTATTTACATAAACATGGAAATTTCTATACCACTATCAGTGTAAACATGGAAATATCTACACCACTATCCGAGTAAACATGGAAATACCTTCAGCCCTATCTGTGGAATGATGGAAATATCTACACTGCTATCATTGTAAAGATGGAAATATCTACACCGTCATCTGTGTAAACATGGATATATCTACTCTACTATCTATATAAACATGGAAGTGTCTACACCGCAATCTGTGTAAACATGGAAACATCCACACCGCTATCTGTGCAAACATGGAAATATCTACACCGCCATCTGTATAAACTTGGAAATATTCACACCGCCATCTGAATAAACATGGAAACATCTACACCACCATCTGTATAAACATAGAAATATCTACACAGCCATCTGTATAAACATGGAAATATCTACAACGCCTTCTGTATAAACATGGAAATAGCATCACCGCGATCTTTATAAAAATGGAAGTATCAATACTGCCATCTGTATAAACATGGAAATATCTACACCGCCATTTGCATAAACATGGCAATATCTACACCGCTATCCGTATAAACATGGAATTATCTACACCACGATCTGTATAAACATGGAAAGATCTCCATCAAGATCTTTATAAACATGGAAAGATCTACACCGCTATCTCTATAAACATCTAAATGCCTACACTTCTATCTGTATAAACATGGAAATACCTACACCGTCATCTGTATAAATATGGAAATCTCTACACCGCAATCTCTATAAACATGGAAATATCTACTCCAACATTTGCAACAACATCGAAATAACTACACTGCAATCTGTGTAAACATAGAAATATCTACGCTATCCATGTAAACATGGAAATATCTACACCGCTATCTGTGGAAAGATGGAAATATCTACACCGCTAACATTGTAAAGATGGAAATATCTACACCGCTATCTGTGTAAACATGGAAATAACTACTCTGCTATCTATATAAACATGGAAATAACTACACCGCTGTCTGTGTAAATATGGAAATATCTACACCGCTATCTGTGCAAACATGGAAATACCTACACCGCCATCTGTATTAACATGGAAATATCTACACCGCCATCTGTATAAACATGGAAACATCTACACCACCATCTGTATAAACATAAATATATCTACACCGCCATCTGTATAAACATGGAAATATCTACACCGCCATGTGTATAAACATGGCAATATCTACACCGCTATCTGTATAACCATGGAAATATCTACAACGCCATGTGTACAAACATCTAAATATCTACACCACAATCTGTATAAACATGGAAATATCTACACAGCTATCTGTATAAACATGGAAATACCTACACCGCTATCAGAATAATCATGGAAATATCTACACCGCCATCAGCATAAATATGGAAGTATCTACACTGCTATCTCTATAAACATGGAAATATCTAAACCGCCATCTGCAGAAACATGGAAATATCTACACCGCTATCTCTATAATCATGGAAATATCTACAACACCATCTGCATAAACATGGAAATATCTACACCGCCGTCTGTAAAAACATGGAAATATCTACACAGTCATCTGTATAAATAGGGAAATATCTACACCACCATCTGTATAAACATGGAAATATCTACAATGCCATCGGTATACACATGGAAATTTCTACACCGCCATCTGCATAAACATGGAAATATCTACAACGCCATCTGCAAAAACATGGAAATATCTACACTGCCATTTGTAAAAACGTGGAAATATCAACACAGTCATCTGTATAGACATGGAAATATCTACACCACCATCTGTATAAACATGGAAATATCTACAATGCCATCTGTATACACATGGAAATATCTTCACAGTCATCTGTATAAACATGGAAATACCTACACCGCTATCTCTATAAACATGGAAATATCTACAACGCCATCTCTATGATCATGAAAATATCTACACTGCCATCTCCATAAACATGGAACTATCTACAACGCCATCTGTATAAACATAGAAATATCTACACCGTCATATGTATAAACCTGGAAATACCTACACCGCCATCTGTATAAAAATGGAAATATCTACATGGCGAGCTATATAAACATGGAAATACCTACACCACCATCTGTATAAAAATGGAAATATCTACATGGCGAGCTGTATAAACATGGAAATATCTACACCGCTATCTGTATTAACATGGAAATACCAACACTGCTTTCTGTATAAACACGGAAATATCTACAACGCTATCTGAGTAAAAATGGAAATATCTACACTGTTATCTGTGTAAACATGGAAATATCTACACCTCTATCTGTGTAAAGATGGAAATATCTACACCGCTATCATTGTAAAGATGGAAACACCTACACCGCTATCTGTGTAAACATGGAAATATCTATACCGCTATGTGTATAAATATGGAAATATCTCCACTGCTATCTGTATAAACATGGAAATATCTACATCGCTATCTATATAAACCTGGAAATACCTACAATGCAATCTGTATAAACATGGAAATATATACAACGCTGTCTCTGTAAACATTGAAATATCTTCACCGCTATCAGCGTAAACAAGGAAATATATACACCGCTATCTGTGTAAAGATGGAAATGTCTAAACCACTATCTCTATAAACATGGAAATATCCCCACCGCTATCTGTATAAACGTGGAAATATCTCAACCACTATCACTATAAACATGGAAATATCTGCAACGCCATCGGTATAAACATGGAAATATCTACATCGCCATCTGCATAAATATGGAAATATCTGCACTGCTATCTCTAAAAACATGGAAATATCTAAATCACCATCTGCAGAAACTTGGAAATATTTACACCGCTATCTCTATAAACATGGAAATATCTACACCACCATCTGCATGAACATGGAAATATCTACACCGCCATGTGTAAAAACATGGAAATATCTACACAGTCATCTGTAAAAATATGGAAATATCTACACCGCCATCTGTATAAACATGGAAATATCTACAATGCCTTCTGTATACACATGGAAATATCTACACCGCCATCTGCATAAACATGGAAATATCTACAACGCCATCTGTAAAAACATGGAAATATCTACACTGCCATTTGCAAAAACGTGGAAATATCAACACAGTCATCTGCATAGACATGGAAATATCTTCACCACCATCTGTATAAACATGGAAATATCAACAATACCATATGTATACACATGGAAATATCTACACAGCCATCTGTGTAAACATGGAAATACCTACACCGCTATCTCTATGAACATGGAAATATCTACAACGCCATCTGTATGAACATGAAAATATCTACACTGCCATCTCCATAAACATGGAACTATCTACAACGCCATCTGTATAAACATGGAAATATCTACACCGTCATATGTATAAACATGGAAATACCTACACCGCCATCCGTATAAAAATGGAAATATCTGCACGGCGAGCTGTATAAAGATGGAAATATCTACACCGTTATCTGTATTAACATGGAAATACCAACACCGCTATCTGTATAAACACGGAAATATCTACAACGCTATCTGAGTAAACATGGAAATATCTACACCGTTATCTGTGTAAACATGGAAATATCTACACCGCTATGTGTGTAAAGATGGAAATATCTACACCGCTATCATTATAAAGATGGAAATACCTACACCGCTATCTGTGTAAACATGGAAATATCTACACCGCTATGTGTATAAATATGGAAATATCTCCACTGCTATCTGTATAAACATGGAAATATCTACACCGCTATCTATATAAGCATGGAAAGAACTACAGCGCAATGTGTATAAACATGGAAGTATCTACAACGCTGTCTCTGTAAACAAGGAAATATTTACAGCGCTATCTGTGTAAACACGGAAATATCTACTCCGCTATCTATATAAACGTGGAAATATCTACACCGTTATGTGTATAAATATGGAAATATCTCCACTGCTATCTGTATAAAAATGGAAATATCTACACCGCTCTCTATATAAACCTGGAAATACCTACAAGGCAATCTGTATAAACTTGGAAATATATACAACGCTGTCTCTGTAAACATGGAAATATCTACACCGCTATCAGTGTAAACAAGGAAATATCTACACCGCTATCTGTGTAAAGATGGAAATGTCTAAACCACTATCTCTATAAACATGGAAATATCTACAACACTATCTCTATAAACATGGATATATCCCCACCGCTATCTGTATAAACGTGGAAATATCTCAACCACTATCTCTATAAACATGGAAATATCTGCACCGCCATCTGTATAAACATGGAAATATCTACATCGCCACCTGCGTAAATATGGAAATATCTGCACTGCTATCTCTATAAACATGGAAATATCAAAAGCACCATCTGCAGAAACATGGAAATATCTACACCGCTATCTCTATAAACATGGAAATATCTACACCACCATCTGCATGAACATGGAAATATCTACACCGCCATGTGTAAAAACATGAAAATATCTACACAGTCATCTGTAAAAATATGGAAATATCTACACCACCATCTGTATAAACATGGAAATATCTACAATGCTTTCTGTATACACATGGAAATATCAACACCGCCATCTGCATAAACATGGAAATATCTACAACGCCATCTGTAAAAACAAGGAAATACCTACACCGCTATCTCTATAAACATGGAAATATCTACAACGCCATCTCTATGAACACGAAAATATCTACACTGCCATCTCCATAAACATGGAACTATCTACAACGCCATCTGTATAAACATGGAAATATCTTCACCGTCATATGTATAAACCTGGAAATACCTACACCGCCATCTGTATAAAAATGGAAATATCTACATGGCGAGCTGTATAAACATGGAAATACCTACACCACCATCTGTATAAAAATGGAAATATCTACATGGCGAGCTGTATAAACATGGAAATATCTACACCGCTATCTTTATTAACATGGAAATACCAACACCATCATCTCTATACACATGGAAATATCTACACCGCAATCTCTGTGTACATGGAAATATCTTCAATGCCGTATACATAAAAATGAAAATATCTACACCGCCATCTCCATAAACATGGAAATATCTACACCGCCATCAGTATAAACATGGAAATATCTACTCCACTACCTGAATAAACATGGAAATACCTACACCACCATCTGCATAAACATTGAAATACCTACACAGTTATCTGCATAAACATGGAAATATCTACACAGCTATCTCTATAAACATGTAAATATACACACTGCCATCTGTAAAAATGGAAATACCTACACCGCTATTTGTATAAATATGTTAATATCTACACCGCTATCTCTATAAACATGTAAATATCTACACCGCTATCTGTATATACATGGAAATATCTAGACCGCAATCTCTATAAACATGTAAATATACACACTGCCATCTGTAAACATGGAAATAGCAACACCGCTATTTGTATAAATATGTTAATATCTACACCGCTATCTCTATAAACATGTAAATATCTACACCGCTATCTGTATATACATGGAAATATCTAGACCGCAATCTCTATAAACATGGAAATATCTACACCGCCATCAGTATAAACATGGAAATAACTACACAGTCATCTCTATAAACATGGAAATATCTACACCACATTCTCTATAAATATGGAAATATCTACACTGCCATCTGTACAAACATGGAAATATCTACACAGACATCTGTGTAAACATGGAAATATCTACTGCGCTCTCTCTATACACATGGAAATAGCTACACCGACATCTCTATAAATATGAAAATGTCTACACCGCCATCTCAATAAACATGGAACTATCTATACCACCATCTGTGCAAAAATGGAAATATCTACACCGATATCTGTATAAACATGGAAATATCTACACCGCTATCTGTATAAACATGGAAATATCTACACCGCTATCTGTATAAACATGGAAATATCTACACCGCTATCTGTATAAACATGGAGGTATCTACACCCCATCTGTATAAACATGGAAATATGTACTCCGCCATCTGTATAAACATGGAATTACCAACACCGTCATCTGTAGAAACATGCAAATACCTACACCGCCATCTGTATAAACATGGAAATATCTACACCACTATCTCTATCAACATGGAATTACCTACACCGCAATCTCTATAAACATGGAAATATCTCCACCGCTATCTTTATAAACATAGAAATACTTACACCGCCATCTCTATACACATGGAAATATCTACACCGCCATCTGCATAAACATGGAAATATCTACACCGCAATCTCTATAGACAAGGAAATATCTACACCGCCATCTGTATAAACTTAGAAATATCTTCACTGCCATCTGTAGTAAGATGGAAATGTCTACACCGTGATCTCTATAAAGATGGGAATATCTACACCGCTACCTGTATAAACATGGAAATATCTACACCGCTATCTCTATAAACCTGGAAATATTTTCACCACGATCTGTATAAACATGGAAATATCTACACCGTTATCTGTATAAATATGGGAAAATCTACACAGCTATCTGTATAAACATGGAAATATCTACACCGCTGCCTGTATAAATATGGAAATATCTACATCGCTAACGTATAAACCTGGAAATATCTCCACCGCTATCTGTATAAACATGGAAATACCTTCACCGCTATCTGTATAAATATGGAAATACGTACACTGCTATCTCTATAAGCATGGAAATGTCTACACCGATATCTCTATAAACATGGAAATACCTACACGTCTATCTGTATAAACATGGAAATATCTACACCGCTATCTGTATAAACTTGTAAATATCTACACCGCTATCTGTATAAACATGGAAATATCTACACCGCTATCTGTATAAACATTGAAATACTTACATCACTATCTGTATAAACATGGAAATATCTCCACCGCTATCTGTATAAACATGGAAACATCGACAACACTATCTGTGTAAACATCAAAATATCTACACAGCTATCTGTGCAAACATGGAAATATGTACGCCACTTTCTGTGTGAAGATGGAAATATCTACACCGCAATCTGTGCAAATGTGGAAAAACCTACACCGCTATCTCTGTAAACATGGAAATATCTACACCGCTATCTGTATGAACTTGGAAATATCTACACCGCTATCTGTATAAACATGGAAATATCTACACCTCCATGTGTACAATCATGGTAATATCTCCCTCGCTATCTGTATAAACATAGAAATATCTCCACCGCTATCTGTATAAACATGGAAATATCTCCACCGCTATCTCTCTAAACTTGGAAATATCTACACCGCTATCTGTATAAACATGGAAATATCTACACCGCTATCTGAATAAACATCGAAATATCTACATCGCTATCTGTACAAACATGGAAATATCTTCACCGCTATCTGTAGAAACATGGAAACATCTACAACACTATCTGTGTAAACATCAAAATATCTACACAGCTATCTGTGCAAACATGGAAATATGTACGCCACTTTCTGTGTGAAGATGGAAATATCTACACCGCAGTCTGTGCAAATATGGAAATACATTCTCCGCTATCTCTGTAAACATGGAAATATCTACACCGCTATTTGTATAAACATGGAAATATATAAACGGCCATCTCAATAAACATGGAAATGTCTACACCACTATCTGTATAAACATGGAAATATCTACACTGCAATCTGTATAACCATGGAAATATCTACACAGTCATCTCTATAAACATGGAAATATCTACACCGTATCTGTATAAACATGGAAATAGCCACACCGCCATCTGTATAAACATGGGAATATCTACACCACCATCTTCAAAAACATGGAAACATCTGCATATTCATCTGTATAAACATGGAAATATCTACACCTCCATCGGTGTAAAAATGGAAATATCTACACAGCCATCTGTATTCACATGGAAATACCTACACATCCATCAGTATAAACATGGAAATATCTACAAATCTATCTCTATAAACATGGAAATACCTACACTGCCATCTGTATAAACATGGAAATATCTACACAGCCATCTCTATAAACATGGAAATATCTACACCGCCTTCTCTATAAACATGGAAATATCTACACCGCAATCTACATAAACATGGAAATATCTACACCGCCATCTGTATAAACATGGAAAAATGTACACCGCCATCTGCATAAGCAAGGAAATATCTACACTGCCATCTGTGGAAAGACGGAAATATCTACAACGCGATCTGTATCAACATGGAAATTTCTAAAACGCTACCTGCATAAACATGGAACTATCTACACCGCTACCTGTATAAACATGTGTATACCTAAACCACGATCTGTATGAACATGGAAATATCTATACCGCTATCGGTATAAACATGGAAACATCTTCACCGCCATCCGTATAAACATAGAAATATCTACACAGCCATCTTTAGAAAGATGGAAATATCTACACCGTGATCTCTATAAACATGGGAATATCTACACCACTACCTGTATAAACATGGAAATACCTACACCGCCATCTTCAAAAACATGGAAACATCTGCACATTCATCTGTGTAAACATGGAAATATCTACACCTCCATCTGTATAAAAATGGAAATATCTACACTGCCATCTGTATTCACATGGAAATACCTGCACATCCATTAGTATAAACATGGAAATATCTAAACCTCTATCTCTATAAACATGGAAATACTTACACCGCCATTTCTATAAACATGGAAATATCTGCACCGCTATCTCTATAAACATAGAAATATCTACACCGCCTTCTCTATATACATGGAAATATCTACACCGCAATCTGCAAAAACATGGAAACATGTACACAGCCATCTGTATAAACATGGACATATCTACAACGCCATCTGTATAAACATGGAAATATCTACACTGCCATCAGTAGAATGATGAAAATATCTACACGGCGATCTGTATAAACATGGAAATTTCTACACCGCTACCTGTATAAACATGCAAATATCTACACCGCTATCTGTATATACATGGAAATATCTACACCACGATCTTTATAAACATGGAAATATCTACAACGCTATCTGTATAAACATGGAAATATCTTCAGGGCTATCTGTATGAACATGGAAACATCTACACCGCTATCTGTATAAATATGGAAATATCAACACCGTTATCTCTATGAACATGGAAATGTCTACACCGCTATCTGTATAAACATGGAAATATCTACATGGCTATCTCTATAAACATGGAAGTATCTACACCGCTATCTGTATAAAAATTTAAACATTTACACCGCCATCTGTATAAAGAAGGCAATATCTACACCGTGAGCTATATAAACATGGAAATATCTACACCGCTATCAATATAAAAATGGAAATACCAACACCGCTGTCTCTATAAACATGGAAATATCTACACCGCTATCTGTATAAACATGGATATATCTACACCACTATCTCTATAAACAAGGAAATGCTTACACCGCCATCTCTATAAACATGGAAATACACCGTCATCTCTATAAACATGGAAATATCTCCACCGCTAACTCTATAAACATGGAAATATCTACACCCATATATTTATAAATTTGGAAATATCTACACCGCTATCTGTATAAACATGGAAATATCTACACCGCGACCTGTATAAACATGGAAATCTCCACACCGCTATGTGTCTAAACATGGAAATATCTAAACTGTGATCTATATAAAGATGGAAATATCTACACTGCTATCCCTATAAACATGGAAACACTTACACCGCTATCTCTATAAACATGGAAATATCTACACAGCCATCTCTGTAAAAATGGAAATACCTACACCGCTATCTGCATAAACATAGAAATATCTACACCGCTATCTGTATAAACATGGAAATATCTACACCACTATCAGTATAAACATGGAAATATCTACACTGCCATCTGCATAAAGATGGATATATCTACACTGCGAGCTGTATAAACATGGAAATGTCTACACCGCTATCTGTATAAACATGGAAAGACAAACAGCGCTATCTGTATAAACATTGAAATATCTACACCGCTATCTGTATAAAGATGGAACTATCTACACCGCCATGTGTATAAACATGGAAAAAGCTACACCGCCATCAGTATAATCACTGAAATATCTACACCGCTATCTGTATAAATACGGAAATATCTACAACTCTATCTCTAATAAACATGGAAATATCTACACCGCTATCTGTATAAACATGGAAATATTTACAACGCTATCTCTATAAACATAGAAATATCTACACCGCTATCTCTATAAACATGGAAATATCTTCACCGCCATCTGTATGAACATGCAAATACCTACACAGCCATTTGCATAAATATGGAAATATCTACACCACCATCTTTATGAACATGGAAATATTTACAATGCCATCTGTATACACATGGAAATATCTACACAGCCATCTGTATAAACATGGAAATATCTACACCACCATCTTTATGAACATGGAAATATTTACACTGCCATCTGTATACACATGGAAATATCTTCAAAGCCATCTGTATAAACATGGAAATATCTACACCGCTATCTCTGTAAACATTGAAATATCTACACTGCTATCTGTATATACATGGATATATCTACATCGATATCTGTATAAACATGGATATATCTACACCGCTATCTGTATAAACATGGAAATATCTACAAAGCTATCTCTGTAAACTTGGAAATATCTACAAAGCTATTTGTGTAAAGATGGAAGTATCTTCACCGCAATGTGTGCAAAGATGGAAATTTCTACACTGAAATCTCTGTAAACATGGAATTATCTACACCGCTATCTCTACAAACATGGAAATATCTACAACGCTATCTGTATAAACAAGTAAATATCTACACCTCCATCTGTATAAACATGGAAATATCTACACTGCCATCTGTAGAAACATGGAAATATCTACACCGTTATCTGTATAAATATGGAAATATCTACACCGCTATCTCTATAAACATGGAAATAACTACACCGCTATCTCTATTAACATGGAAATATCTACACCTCTATCTCTACAAACATGGAATTATCTACACCTCTATCTCTATAAACATGGAAACATCTACACCACTATCTCAATAAACATGGAAATATCAACACTGCTCTCTGTATAAACATGGAAATATTTACACTGTTATCTTTATAAACATTGAAATATCTACCCCAATATCTCTGAACATGGAAATACCTACACCGACATCTCTATAAACATGGAAATATCTACACCGCTATCTGTATAAACATGGAAATATCTACACTGCCATCTGCATAACGATGGATATATCTACACCGCGAGCTGTATAAACATGGAAATGTCTACACCGCTATCTGTATAAACATGGAAATACCAACAGCGCTATATAAACATTGAAATATCTACACCGCTATCTGTATAAACATGGAACTATCTACACCGCCATCTGTATAAACATGGAAGTAGCTACACCGCCATCAGTATAATCACGGAAATATCTACTCCGCTTTCTGTATAAATACGGAAATATCTACAATGCTATCTCAATTAAACATGGAAATATCTACACCGCTATCTGTATAAACATGGAAATACCTACAACGCTATCTCTATAAACATAGAAATATCTACACCGCTATCTCTATAATCATGGAAATATCTTCACCGCCATCTGTATGAACATGCAAATATCTACACCGCCATTTGCATAAATATGGAAATATCTACACCACCATCTTTATGAACATGGAAATATTTACCCTGCCATCTGTATGCAAATGGAAATATCTACACAGCCATCTGTATAAACCTGGAAATATCTACACCGCTATCTCTACAAAGATGGAAATATCTACACTGCTATCTGTATAAACATGGATCTATCTACATCGCTATCTTTATAAACTTGGAAATATCTACACCGCTATTTGTATAAACATGGAAATATCTACACAGCTATCTGTGAAAACTTGGAAATATCTACAAACCTATTTCTGTAAATATGGAAATATCTACACCGCAATGTGTGCAGAGATGGAAATATCTACACCAAAATCTCTATAAACATGGAATTATCTACATCGCTATCTCAACAAACATGGAAATATCTACACCGCTATCTGTAAAAACAAGGAAATACCTAAACCTCCATTTGTATAAACATGGAAATATCTACATTGCCATCTGTAGAAACGTGGAAATATCTACACTACTATCTGTATAAATATGGAAATATATACACCGCTATCTCTATAAACATGGAAACACCTACACCGCTGTCTATAAACATGGAATTTTCTACACATCCATCTCAATAATCATGGAATTATCTACACCTCTATCCCTATAAACATGGAAATATCTACACTGCCATCTCTATAAACACGAAAATATCTACACCGCCATCTCCAGAAACAAGGAACTATCCATACCACCGTCTGCATAAACATGGAAATATCTATACCACTATCTCTATAAACATGGAAATACCAACACTGCTATCTGTATAAACATGGAAATATCTACCCCGCTATCTGTATAAACATTGAAATATCTACCCCACTGTCTCTAAACATGGAAATACCTACACCGCCATCTCTATAAACATGGAAATATCTACACCGCTATCTATATAATCATGGAAATATCTTCACCGCTATCTGTATAAACATGGAAATACCTACACCGCTGTCTGTATGAATATGGAAATATCTACACCGCTATCTCTGTAAACATGAAAATGCCTACACCGTTATCTGTTTAAACATGGAAATATCTACACCGCTATCTCTATAAACATGAAAATATCTACCCCGACATCTGTGTAAACATGGAAATACCTACACAGTCATCTGTATAAGTATGGATATATCTACACAACCATCTGTATAAACATGGAATTAACAGCACCGGTATCTGTATAAACATGGAAATATCTACACCGATATCACTATAAACATGGAAATACCTACAGCACGATCTCTATTAACATGGAAATATCTACACCGCCGTTCTATAAACTTGGAAATATCTACACCACCATCTGTATAAACATGGAAATATCAACAATGCCATCTGTATACACATTGAAATAACTTTTCAGCCATCTGTATAAACATGGAAATATCTACACCACTATCTCTGTAAACATGGAAATATCTACACCACTATCTGTATAACGATGGAAATATCTACACCGCTATCGGTGAAACGTGAAAATATCTACACCGCTATCTGTATAAACGTGGAAATATATACACCGCTATCTGTATAAACATGGAAATATCTACACCGCTATCTGTATAAACAAGGAAATATCTACACTGCTATCTGTATTAACATGGAAATATCTACACTTCTATATGTATAAATATGGAAATAACTACACCGCTATCTCTGTAAACATGGAAATACCTACACCGCTATTTCTATAAACGTGGAAATATCTATACTTCAATCTCTATAAACATTGAAATATCTGCACCGCCATCTGTATAAACTTGGAAATATCTACATGAATATCAGTATAAACATGGAAATTTCTACACTGCCATCTGCATAAAGATGGAAATATCTACACCGCGAGCTTTATAAACATGGAAATGTCTACACCGCTATCTGTATAAACATGGAAATACCAAAATTTCTATCTGTATAAACATGGAAATAACTACACCGCTGTCTGTATAAACGTGGAAATATCTACACCTCTATCTGTAGAAACTTGAAATATCTACACCGCTATATGTATAAATATGGAAATAACTACACCGCTATGTCTATAAACATGGAAATATCTACACCGCTATCTGTATAAACAGAGAAATAACTACACTGCTATCTCTATAAACATGGAAATACCTACACCGCCATCTGTATAAACGTGGAAATATCCACACAGACATTTGTATAAACATGGAAATATCTACACAACTTTCTGTATAAATATAGAAATATCTACACCACTATCTCTATAAACATGGAAATATCTACACCGCCACCTGCATAAATATCTAAATATCTACACCGCCATGTGTATAAACATGGAAATATCTACACCGCCATCTGTATAAACATGGAAATAACCACAACGTCATCTGAATAAACATGGAAATATCTACACTGCCTTCTGTATACACATGGAAATATCCACACAACCATCTGTAAACATGGAAATATATACACCGCTCTCTGTATAAACATGGAAATATCTACATCGCTATTTGTATAAACAGGGAATATCTCCAATGCTATCTGTATACACATGGAAATATCTGCACAACCATCTGAATAAACTTGGAAATAAATACACCGCTATCTCTATAAACATGGAAATACCTACACCGTTTTCAGTATAAACATGGAAATATCTACACCTCTGTCTGTATAAACACGGAAATATCTACACCGGTATCTGTATAAACTTCGAAATATCTCCACCGCCATCTGTATAAACATGGAATTACCTTCACCGCTATCTTTATAAACATGGAAATAACTTCACCGCTATCTGTATAAACATGGAAATATCTACACCGTTCTCTGTATAAACATGGAAATATCTAAACCGCTATCTGTATAAACATGGAAATAACTTCACCGCTATCTGTATAAACATGGAAATACCTACACCGGTATCTGTATAAACATGGAAATATCTACACCGATATCTGCATAAACATGGAAATATCTACACCGCTATCTGTGTAAAGTTGGAAATATCTACACCGCTGTCTGTGTATAGATGGCAATATCTACACTGCAATCTGTGCAAACATGGAATCACCTACAGCGCTATCTCTGTAAACATGGAAATACCTGCACCGTTATCTGTATAAACCTGGAAATTTCTACACCGCCATCTGTATAAACATAGAAATATCTACACCGCCATCTGTATAAACATGGAAATATCTACACCGCTATATGTATAAATATGGAAATATCTACGTCGCTATCTCTGATAAACATGGAAATATCTACACAGCTGTCTGTATAAACATGGAAATATCTACACTGCTATGTCTATAAACATGGAAATACCTACACCGCCACCTGTATAAACATGCAAATATCTACACAGTCATCTGTATAAACATGCAAATAAATACACCACCATCTTTATAAACATGCATATATCTACACAGTCATCTGTATAAACATGCAAATAAATACACCACCATCTTTATAAACATGGAAATATCTACACTGCCTTCTGTATACACATGGAAATATCTACACAGCCATCTGTATAAACATGGACATATCTACACCGCTATCTGCATAAACATGGAAATATCTACACCGCTCTCTGTTTAAACATGGAAATATCTACATCACTATCTGTATAAACAGGGAATATCTCCACTGCTATCTGTATAAACATGGAAAAATCTACACCGCTATCTGTAAACATGGAAATATCTACAAAGCTATCTGAATAAACATGGATATATCTACAACGCTATCTGTGTAAACCTGGAAATATCTACGCAGCTATCTGTGTAAACTTGGAAATACCTACACAGCTATCTGTGTAAAGATGGAAATATCTACACTGCAATCTGTACAAAGATGGAAATATCTACAACGCTATCTCTGCAAACATGGAAATATCTCCCTTGCTATCTGTATAAACATGGAAATATCTACACCGTTCTCTGTATAAACATGGAAATATCTAAACCGCTATCTGTATAAACGTGGAAATAACTTCACCGCTATCTGTATAAACATGGAAATATCTACACCGCTATCTGTATAAACATGGAAATATCTACACCGATATCTGCATAAACATGGAAATATCTACACCGCTATCTGTGTAAAGTTGGAAATATCTACACCGCTGTCTGTGTATAGATGGCAATATCTACACTGCAATCTGTGCAAAGATGGAATCACCTACAGCGGTATCTCTGTAAACATGGAAATACCTGCACCGTTATCTGTATAAACCTGGAAATTTCTAAACCGCCATCTGTATAAACATAGAAATATCTACACCGCCATCTGTATAAACATGGAAATATCTACACCGCTATATGTATAAATATGGAAATATCTACGTCGCTATCTCTGATAAACATGGAAATATCTACACAGCTGTCTGTATAAACATGGAAATATCTACACTGCTATGTCTATAAACATGGAAATACCTACACCGCCACCTGTATAAACATGTAAATATCTACACAGTCATCTGTATAAACATGCAAATAAATACACCACCATCTTTATAAACATGGAAATATCTACACTGCCTTCTGTATACACATGGAAATATCTACACAGCCATCTGTATAAACATGGACATATCTACACCGCTATCTGCATAAACATGGAAATATCTACACCGCTCTCTGTTTAAACATGGAAATATCTACATCACTATCTGTATAAACAGGGAATATCTCCACTGCTATCTGTATAAACATGGAAAAATCTACACCGCTATCTGTAAACATGGAAATATCTACAAAGCTATCTGAATAAACATGGATATATCTACAACGCTATCTGTGTAAACCTGGAAATATCTACGCAGCTATCTGTGTAAACTTGGAAATACCTACACAGCTATCTGTGTAAAGATGGAAATATCTACACTGCAATCTGTACAAAGATGGAAATATCTACAACGCTATCTCTGTAAACATGGAAATATCTCCCTTGCTATCTGTATAAACATGGAAATATCTACACAGCTATATGTATAAACAAGGAAATATCTACACCGCCATCTGTATAAACATGGAAATATCTACACCGCCATCTGTATGAACATGGAAATACCTACACCGCAATCTGTATAAATATGGAAATATCTAAAACGCTATCTCTATAAACTTGGAAATACCTACGTTATCTCTATAAACATGGAAATATCTACACCGCAGTGTCTTTAAACATGGATATATCAACACCGCCATCTCTATAAACATGAAAATATCTACACCGCCATCTCCAGAAACATGGAATTATTTACACCGCAATCTCTATAAACATGGAAATATCTACACCGCTATATGTATAAACAAGTAAATATCTACACCGCCATCTGTATAAACATGGAAATATCTACACTGCCATCTGTATAAACATGGAAATATCTACACCGCTATATGTATAAATATGGAAATATCTACGACGCTATCTCGGATAAACATGGAAATAAATACACAGCTGTCTGTATAAACATGGAAATATCTACACTGCTATGTCTATAAACATGGAAATACCCACACTGCCATCTCTATATACATGGAAATATCTACATCGCTATCTGTATAAACATGGAAATGGCCACACGGCTATCTCTATAAACTTGGAAATACCTACACCGTTTTCAGTATAAACACGGAAATATCTATACCGCTATCTGTATAAACACGGAAATATCTACACCGGTATCTGTATAAACTTGGAAATATCTCCACGGCCATCTGTATAAAGATGGAAATATCTCCACCGCTATCTTTATAAACATGGAAATAACTCAACCGCTATCTGTATAAACATGGAAATATCTACACCGCTCTCTGTATAAACATGGAAATATCTACACCGCTATCTGTATAAACATGGAAATATCTACACCTCTATCTGTATAAACATGGAAATATGTACACCGCTATCTGTATAAACATGGAAATATCTACACCGATATCTGTATAAACATGGAAATATCTACACCGCTATCTTTGTAAAGTTGGAAATATCTACACCGCTGTCTGTGTATAGACGGCAATATCTACACCGCAATCTGTGCAAAGATGGAAGCATCTACACCGCTATCTCTGTAAACATGGAAATACCTACACCGCTATCTGTATAAACCTGGAAGTATGTACACCGCCATCTCTATCAAAATGGAAATATCTACACCACCATCTGTATAAACATGGAAATATCTACACCGCCATCAGTATAAACATGGAGATATCTACAATGCTCTCTTTATAAAGATGGAAATAACTCCACCGCTATCTGTATAAACGTGGAAATATCTACACCGCTATCTGTATAAACATGGAAATATCTACACCGCCATCTGTATAAACGTGGAAATATCTACACCGCTATCAGTATAAATATGGAAATATCTACGCCGCTATCTCTAATAAACATGGAAATATCTACACAGCTATCTGTATAAACATGGAAATATCTACACTGCTATGTCTATAAACATAGAAATATCTACACCGCCATCTGAATAAACACGCAAATATCTACACAGTCATCTGTATAAATATGGAAATAACTACACCAGCATCTTTGTAAACATGGAAATATCTACACTGCCTTCTGTATACACATGGAAATATCTACACAGCCATCCGTACACATGGAAATATCTACACCGCTCTCTGTATAAACATGGAAATATCTACATCGCTATTTATATAAACAGGGAATAACTCCAATGCTATCTGTATAAACATGGAAATATCTACACCGCCGTCTGTATAAACATGGAAATATCTACACCGCCATCTGTATAAACATGGAAATATCTACACCGCTATCTGTATAAATATGGAAATATCTACACCGCTATCTCTAATAAACATGGAAATATCTACTCAGCTGTCTGTATAAACATGGAAATATCTCCACTGCTTTGTCTATAAACATGGAAATATCTACACCGCCATCTGTATAAATATGGAAATATCTACGCCGCTATCTCTAATAAACATAGAAATATCTACACTGCTGTCTGTATAAACATGGAAATATCTAGAGTGCTATCTCTATAAACATGGAAATATCTACACTGCAATCTGTATAAACATACAGATATCTACACAGTCATCTGTATAAACATGCAAATAACTACACCAGCATCTTTATAAACATGGAAATATCTACACTGCCTTCTGTATAAACATGGAAATATCTACACAGACATCTGTATAAACATGGACATATCTACACCGCTATCTGCATAAACATGGAAATATCTACAACGCTCTCTGTTTAAACATGGAAATATCTACATCACTATCTGTATAAACAGGGAATATCTCCACTGCTATCTGTATAAACATGGAAATATCTACAACGCTATCTGTATAAACATGGAAATATCTACAAAGCTATCTGTATAAACATGGATATATCTACAAAGCTATCTGTGTAAACCTGGAAATATCTACGCAGCTATCTGTGTAAACTTGGAAACACCTACACAGCTATCTGTATAAAGATGGAAATAACTACACTGCAATCTATACAAAGATGGAAATATCTACACCGCTATCTCTGTAAACATGGAAATATCTACATTGCTATCTGTATAAACATGGAAAAATATACACCGCAATCGGTATAAACATGGAAATACCTACACCGCTATCTGTATAAATATGGAAATATCTAAACCGCTATCTCTATAAACTTGGAAATACCTACGCTATCTCTATAAACATGGAAATATCTACACCGCAGTGTCTTTAAACATGGATATATCAACACTGCCATCTCTATCAACATGGAAATATCTACACCGCTATCTGTATAAACATGGAAATATCTACACGGTTATCTGTATAAACCTGGAAATATCTACACCGCTATCTGTATAAACATGGAAATATCTACACCGCCATCTGTATAAACATGGATATATCTACACTGCCATCTGTATAAACATGGAAATGTCTACATCGCTATCTGTATAAACATGGAAATAGCCACACTGCTATCTCTATAAACTTGGAAAATCTACACCGCCATCTGTAAAGACTTGGAAATATCTACACTGCCATCTTTATACACATGGAAATATCCACACAGCCATCTGTATAAACATGGAAATAAATACACCGCTATCTCTATAAACATGGAAATACCTACACCGTTTTCAGTATAAACACGGAAATATCTACACCGCTATCTTTATAAACATGGAAATAACTTCACCGCTATCTTTATAAACGTGGAAATATCTACACCGCTATCTGTATAAACATGGAAATATCTACACCGCTACCTGTATAAACATGGAAATATCTACACCGCTACCTGTATAAACATGGAAATATCTACACCGCTATCTGTATAAACATGGAAATATCTACACCGCTATCTGTATAA
Organism: Pan paniscus; assembly: GCF_029289425.2. Classification (NCBI taxonomy): domain Eukaryota; kingdom Metazoa; phylum Chordata; class Mammalia; order Primates; family Hominidae; genus Pan; species Pan paniscus. The sequence goes on from NC_073256.2 coordinate 4,729,236, forward strand.
ACATGGAAATATCTACACCGCTATCAGTGTAACGTGGAAATATCTACACCGCTATCTGTATAAACATGGAATTACCTTCACCGCTATCTTTATAAACATGGAAATAACTTCACCGCTATCTGTATAAACATGGAAATATCTACACCGTTCTCTGTATAAACATGGAAATATCTAAACCGCTATCTGTATAAACATGGAAATAACTTCACCGCTATCTGTATAAACATGGAAATACCTACACCGGTATCTGTATAAACATGGAAATATCTACACCGATATCTGCATAAACATGGAAATATCTACACCGCTATCTGTGTAAAGTTGGAAATATCTACACCGCTGTCTGTGTATAGATGGCAATATCTACACTGCAATCTGTGCAAACATGGAATCACCTACAGCGCTATCTCTGTAAACATGGAAATACCTTCACCGTTATCTATATAAACCTGGAAATTTCTACACCGCCATCTGTATAAACATAGAAATATCTACACCGCCATCTGTATAAACATGGAAATATCTACACCGCTATATGTATAAATATGGAAATATCTACGTCGCTATCTCTGATAAACATGGAAATATCTACACAGCTGTCTGTATAAACATGGAAATATCTACACTGCTATGTCTATAAACATGGAAATACCTACACCGCCACCTGTATAAACATGCAAATATCTACACAGTCATCTGTATAAACATGCAAATAAATACACCACCATCTTTATAAACATGCATATATCTACACAGTCATCTGTATAAACATGCAAATAAATACACCACCATCTTTATAAACATGGAAATATCTACACTGCCTTCTGTATACACATGGAAATATCTACACAGCCATCTGTATAAACATGGACATATCTACACCGCTATCTGCATAAACATGGAAATATCTACACCGCTCTCTGTTTAAACATGGAAATATCTACATCACTATCTGTATAAACAGGGAATATCTCCACTGCTATCTGTATAAACATGGAAAAATCTACACCGCTATCTGTAAACATGGAAATATCTACAAAGCTATCTGAATAAACATGGATATATCTACAACGCTATCTGTGTAAACCTGGAAATATCTACGCAGCTATCTGTGTAAACTTGGAAATACCTACACAGCTATCTGTGTAAAGATGGAAATATCTACACTGCAATCTGTACAAAGATGGAAATATCTACAACGCTATCTCTGCAAACATGGAAATATCTCCCTTGCTATCTGTATAAAAATGGAAATATCTACACCGTTCTCTGTATAAACATGGAAATATCTAAACCGCTATCTGTAAAAACGTGGAAATAACTTCACCGCTATCTGTATAAACATGGAAATATCTACACCGCTATCTGTATAAACATGGAAATATCTACACCGATATCTGCATAAACATGGAAATATCTACACCGCTATCTGTGTAAAGTTGGAAATATCTACACCGCTGTCTGTGTATAGATGGCAATATCTACACTGCAATCTGTGCAAAGATGGAATCACCTACAGCGGTATCTCTGTAAACATGGAAATACCTGCACCGTTATCTGTATAAACCTGGAAATTTCTAAACCGCCATCTGTATAAACATAGAAATATCTACACCGCCATCTGTATAAACATGGAAATATCTACACCGCTATATGTATAAATATGGAAATATCTACGTCGCTATCTCTGATAAACATGGAAATATCTACACAGCTGTCTGTATAAACATGGAAATATCTACACTGCTATGTCTATAAACATGGAAATACCTACACCGCCACCTGTATAAACATGTAAATATCTACACAGTCATCTGTATAAACATGCAAATAAATACACCACCATCTTTATAAACATGGAAATATCTACACTGCCTTCTGTATACACATGGAAATATCTACACAGCCATCTGTATAAACATGGACATATCTACACCGCTATCTGCATAAACATGGAAATATCTACACCGCTCTCTGTTTAAACATGGAAATATCTACATCACTATCTGTATAAACAGGGAATATCTCCACTGCTATCTGTATAAACATGGAAAAATCTACACCGCTATCTGTAAACATGGAAATATCTACAAAGCTATCTGAATAAACATGGATATATCTACAACGCTATCTGTGTAAACCTGGAAATATCTACGCAGCTATCTGTGTAAACTTGGAAATACCTACACAGCTATCTGTGTAAAGATGGAAATATCTACACTGCAATCTGTACAAAGATGGAAATATCTACAACGCTATCTCTGTAAACATGGAAATATCTCCCTTGCTATCTGTATAAACATGGAAATATCTACACAGCTATATGTATAAACAAGGAAATATCTACACCGCCATCTGTATAAACATGGAAATATCTACACCGCCATCTGTATGAACATGGAAATACCTACACCGCAATCTGTATAAATATGGAAATATCTAAAACGCTATCTCTATAAACTTGGAAATACCTACGTTATCTCTATAAACATGGAAATATCTACACCGCAGTGTCTTTAAACATGGATATATCAACACCGCCATCTCTATAAACATGAAAATATCTACACCGCCATCTCCAGAAACATGGAATTATTTACACCGCAATCTCTATAAACATGGAAATATCTACACCGCTATATGTATAAACAAGTAAATATCTACACCGCCATCTGTATAAACATGGAAATATCTACACTGCCATCTGTATAAACATGGAAATATCTACACCGCTATATGTATAAATATGGAAATATCTACGACGCTATCTCGGATAAACATGGAAATATCTACACAGCTGTCTGTATAAACATGGAAATATCTACACTGCTATGTCTATAAACATGGAAATACCTACACTGCCATCTCTATAAACATGGAAATATCTACATCGCTATCTGTATAAACATGGAAATGGCCACACGGCTATCTCTATAAACTTGGAAATACCTACACCGTTTTCAGTATAAACACGGAAATATCTATACCGCTATCTGTATAAACACGGAAATATCTACACCGGTATCTGTATAAACTTGGAAATATCTCCACGGCCATCTGTATAAAGATGGAAATATCTCCACCGCTATCTTTATAAACATGGAAATAACTCAACCGCTATCTGTATAAACATGGAAATATCTACACCGCTCTCTGTATAAACATGGAAATATCTACACCGCTATCTGTATAAACATGGAAATATCTACACCTCTATCTGTATAAACATGGAAATATGTACACCGCTATCTGTATAAACATGGAAATATCTACACCGATATCTGTATAAACATGGAAATATCTACACCGCTATCTTTGTAAAGTTGGAAATATCTACACCGCTGTCTGTGTATAGACGGCAATATCTACACCGCAATCTGTGCAAAGATGGAAGCATCTACACCGCTATCTCTGTAAACATGGAAATACCTACACCGCTATCTGTATAAACCTGGAAGTATGTACACCGCCATCTCTATCAAAATGGAAATATCTACACCACCATCTGTATAAACATGGAAATATCTACACCGCCATCAGTATAAACATGGAGATATCTACAATGCTCTCTTTATAAAGATGGAAATAACTCCACCGCTATCTGTATAAACGTGGAAATATCTGCACCGCTATCTGTATAAACATGGAAATATCTACACCGCCATCTGTATAAACGTGGAAATATCTACACCGCTATCAGTATAAATATGGAAATATCTACGCCGCTATCTCTAATAAACATGGAAATATCTACACAGCTATCTGTATAAACATGGAAATATCTACACTGCTATGTCTATAAACATAGAAATATCTACACCGCCATCTGAATAAACACGCAAATATCTACACAGTCATCTGTATAAATATGGAAATAACTACACCAGCATCTTTGTAAACATGGAAATATCTACACTGCCTTCTGTATACACATGGAAATATCTACACAGCCATCCGTACACATGGAAATATCTACACCGCTCTCTGTATAAACATGGAAATATCTACATCGCTATTTATATAAACAGGGAATAACTCCAATGCTATCTGTATAAACATGGAAATATCTACACCGCCGTCTGTATAAACATGGAAATATCTACACCGCCATCTGTATAAACATGGAAATATCTACACCGCTATCTGTATAAATATGGAAATATCTACACCGCTATCTCTAATAAACATGGAAATATCTACTCAGCTGTCTGTATAAACATGGAAATATCTCCACTGCTTTGTCTATAAACATGGAAATATCTACACCGCCATCTGTATAAATATGGAAATATCTACGCCGCTATCTCTAATAAACATAGAAATATCTACACTGCTGTCTGTATAAACATGGAAATATCTAGAGTGCTATCTCTATAAACATGGAAATATCTACACTGCAATCTGTATAAACATACAGATATCTACACAGTCATCTGTATAAACATGCAAATAACTACACCAGCATCTTTATAAACATGGAAATATCTACACTGCCTTCTGTATAAACATGGAAATATCTACACAGACATCTGTATAAACATGGACATATCTACACCGCTATCTGCATAAACATGGAAATATCTACAACGCTCTCTGTTTAAACATGGAAATATCTACATCACTATCTGTATAAACAGGGAATATCTCCACTGCTATCTGTATAAACATGGAAATATCTACAACGCTATCTGTATAAACATGGAAATATCTACAAAGCTATCTGTATAAACATGGATATATCTACAAAGCTATCTGTGTAAACCTGGAAATATCTACGCAGCTATCTGTGTAAACTTGGAAACACCTACACAGCTATCTGTATAAAGATGGAAATAACTACACTGCAATCTATACAAAGATGGAAATATCTACACCGCTATCTCTGTAAACATGGAAATATCTACATTGCTATCTGTATAAACATGGAAAAATATACACCGCAATCGGTATAAACATGGAAATACCTACACCGCTATCTGTATAAATATGGAAATATCTAAACCGCTATCTCTATAAACTTGGAAATACCTACGCTATCTCTATAAACATGGAAATATCTACACCGCAGTGTCTTTAAACATGGATATATCAACACTGCCATCTCTATCAACATGGAAATATCTACACCGCTATCTGTATAAACATGGAAATATCTACACGGTTATCTGTATAAACCTGGAAATATCTACACCGCTATCTGTATAAACATGGAAATATCTACACCGCCATCTGTATAAACATGGATATATCTACACTGCCATCTGTATAAACATGGAAATGTCTACATCGCTATCTGTATAAACATGGAAATAGCCACACTGCTATCTCTATAAACTTGGAAAATCTACACCGCCATCTGTAAAGACTTGGAAATATCTACACTGCCATCTTTATACACATGGAAATATCCACACAGCCATCTGTATAAACATGGAAATAAATACACCGCTATCTCTATAAACATGGAAATACCTACACCGTTTTCAGTATAAACACGGAAATATCTACACCGCTATCTTTATAAACATGGAAATAACTTCACCGCTATCTGTATAAACGTGGAAATATCTACACCGCTATCTGTATAAACATGGAAATATCTACACCGCTACCTGTATAAACATGGAAATATCTACACCGCTACCTGTATAAACATGGAAATATCTACACCGCTATCTGTATAAACATGGAAATATCTACACCGCTATCTGTATAAACATGGAAATATCTACACCGCTATCAGTGTAACGTGGAAATATCTACACCGCTATCTGTATAAACATGGAATTACCTTCACCGCTATCTTTATAAACATGGAAATAACTTCACCGCTATCTGTATAAACATGGAAATATCTACACCGTTCTCTGTATAAACATGGAAATATCTAAACCGCTATCTGTATAAACATGGAAATAACTTCACCGCTATCTGTATAAACATGGAAATACCTACACCGGTATCTGTATAAACATGGAAATATCTACACCGATATCTGCATAAACATGGAAATATCTACACCGCTATCTGTGTAAAGTTGGAATTATCTACACCGCTGTCTGTGTATAGATGGCAATATCTACACTGCAATCTGTGCAAACATGGAATCACCTACAGCGCTATCTCTGTAAACATGGAAATACCTTCACCGTTATCTGTATAAACCTGGAAATTTCTACACCGCCATCTGTATAAACATAGAAATATCTACACCGCCATCTGTATAAACATGGAAATATCTACACCGCTATATGTATAAATATGGAAATATCTACGTCGCTATCTCTGATAAACATGGAAATATCTACACAGCTGTCTGTATAAACATGGAAATATCTACACTGCTATGTCTATAAACATGGAAATACCTACACCGCCACCTGTATAAACATGCAAATATCTACACAGTCATCTGTATAAACATGCAAATAAATACACCACCATCTTTATAAACATGCATATATCTACACAGTCATCTGTATAAACATGCAAATAAATACACCACCATCTTTATAAACATGGAAATATCTACACTGCCTTCTGTATACACATGGAAATATCTACACAGCCATCTGTATAAACATGGACATATCTACACCGCTATCTGCATAAACATGGAAATATCTACACCGCTCTCTGTTTAAACATGGAAATATCTACATCACTATCTGTATAAACAGGGAATATCTCCACTGCTATCTGTATAAACATGGAAAAATCTACACCGCTATCTGTAAACATGGAAATATCTACAAAGCTATCTGAATAAACATGGATATATCTACAACGCTATCTGTGTAAACCTGGAAATATCTACGCAGCTATCTGTGTAAACTTGGAAATACCTACACAGCTATCTGTGTAAAGATGGAAATATCTACACTGCAATCTGTACAAAGATGGAAATATCTACAACGCTATCTCTGCAAACATGGAAATATCTCCCTTGCTATCTGTATAAACATGGAAATATCTACACCGTTCTCTGTATAAACATGGAAATATCTAAACCGCTATCTGTATAAACGTGGAAATAACTTCACCGCTATCTGTATAAACATGGAAATATCTACACCGCTATCTGTATAAACATGGAAATATCTACACCGATATCTGCATAAACATGGAAATATCTACACCGCTATCTGTGTAAAGTTGGAAATATCTACACCGCTGTCTGTGTATAGATGGCAATATCTACACTGCAATCTGTGCAAAGATGGAATCACCTACAGCGGTATCTCTGTAAACATGGAAATACCTGCACCGTTATCTGTATAAACCTGGAAATTTCTAAACCGCCATCTGTATAAACATAGAAATATCTACACCGCCATCTGTATAAACATGGAAATATCTACACCGCTATATGTATAAATATGGAAATATCTACGTCGCTATCTCTGATAAACATGGAAATATCTACACAGCTGTCTGTATAAACATGGAAATATCTACACTGCTATGTCTATAAACATGGAAATACCTACACCGCCACCTGTATAAACATGTAAATATCTACACAGTCATCTGTATAAACATGCAAATAAATACACCACCATCTTTATAAACATGGAAATATCTACACTGCCTTCTGTATACACATGGAAATATCTACACAGCCATCTGTATAAACATGGACATATCTACACCGCTATCTGCATAAACATGGAAATATCTACACCGCTCTCTGTTTAAACATGGAAATATCTACATCACTATCTGTATAAACAGGGAATATCTCCACTGCTATCTGTATAAACATGGAAAAATCTACACCGCTATCTGTAAACATGGAAATATCTACAAAGCTATCTGAATAAACATGGATATATCTACAACGCTATCTGTGTAAACCTGGAAATATCTACGCAGCTATCTGTGTAAACTTGGAAATACCTACACAGCTATCTGTGTAAAGATGGAAATATCTACACTGCAATCTGTACAAAGATGGAAATATCTACAACGCTATCTCTGTAAACATGGAAATATCTCCCTTGCTATCTGTATAAACATGGAAATATCTACACAGCTATATGTATAAACAAGGAAATATCTACACCGCCATCTGTATAAACATGGAAATATCTACACCGCCATCTGTATGAACATGGAAATACCTACACCGCAATCTGTATAAATATGGAAATATCTAAAACGCTATCTCTATAAACTTGGAAATACCTACGTTATCTCTATAAACATGGAAATATCTACACCGCAGTGTCTTTAAACATGGATATATCAACACCGCCATCTCTATAAACATGAAAATATCTACACCGCCATCTCCAGAAACATGGAATTATTTACACCGCAATCTCTATAAACATGGAAATATCTACACCGCTATATGTATAAACAAGTAAATATCTACACCGCCATCTGTATAAACATGGAAATATCTACACTGCCATCTGTATAAACATGGAAATATCTACACCGCTATATGTATAAATATGGAAATATCTACGACGCTATCTCGGATAAACATGGAAATATCTACACAGCTGTCTGTATAAACATGGAAATATCTACACTGCTATGTCTATAAACATGGAAATACCTACACTGCCATCTCTATAAACATGGAAATATCTACATCGCTATCTGTATAAACATGGAAATGGCCACACGGCTATCTCTATAAACTTGGAAATACCTACACCGTTTTCAGTATAAACACGGAAATATCTATACCGCTATCTGTATAAACACGGAAATATCTACACCGGTATCTGTATAAACTTGGAAATATCTCCACGGCCATCTGTATAAAGATGGAAATATCTCCACCGCTATCTTTATAAACATGGAAATAACTCAACCGCTATCTGTATAAACATGGAAATATCTACACCGCTCTCTGTATAAACATGGAAATATCTACACCGCTATCTGTATAAACATGGAAATATCTACACCTCTATCTGTATAAACATGGAAATATGTACACCGCTATCTGTATAAACATGGAAATATCTACACCGATATCTGTATAAACATGGAAATATCTACACCGCTATCTTTGTAAAGTTGGAAATATCTACACCGCTGTCTGTGTATAGACGGCAATATCTACACCGCAATCTGTGCAAAGATGGAAGCATCTACACCGCTATCTCTGTAAACATGGAAATACCTACACCGCTATCTGTATAAACCTGGAAGTATGTACACCGCCATCTCTATCAAAATGGAAATATCTACACCACCATCTGTATAAACATGGAAATATCTACACCGCCATCAGTATAAACATGGAGATATCTACAATGCTCTCTTTATAAAGATGGAAATAACTCCACCGCTATCTGTATAAACGTGGAAATATCTGCACCGCTATCTGTATAAACATGGAAATATCTACACCGCCATCTGTATAAACGTGGAAATATCTACACCGCTATCAGTATAAATATGGAAATATCTACGCCGCTATCTCTAATAAACATGGAAATATCTACACAGCTATCTGTATAAACATGGAAATATCTACACTGCTATGTCTATAAACATAGAAATATCTACACCGCCATCTGAATAAACACGCAAATATCTACACAGTCATCTGTATAAATATGGAAATAACTACACCAGCATCTTTGTAAACATGGAAATATCTACACTGCCTTCTGTATACACATGGAAATATCTACACAGCCATCCGTACACATGGAAATATCTACACCGCTCTCTGTATAAACATGGAAATATCTACATCGCTATTTATATAAACAGGGAATAACTCCAATGCTATCTGTATAAACATGGAAATATCTACACCGCCGTCTGTATAAACATGGAAATATCTACACCGCCATCTGTATAAACATGGAAATATCTACACCGCTATCTGTATAAATATGGAAATATCTACACCGCTATCTCTAATAAACATGGAAATATCTACTCAGCTGTCTGTATAAACATGGAAATATCTCCACTGCTTTGTCTATAAACATGGAAATATCTACACCGCCATCTGTATAAATATGGAAATATCTACGCCGCTATCTCTAATAAACATAGAAATATCTACACTGCTGTCTGTATAAACATGGAAATATCTAGAGTGCTATCTCTATAAACATGGAAATATCTACACTGCAATCTGTATAAACATACAGATATCTACACAGTCATCTGTATAAACATGCAAATAACTACACCAGCATCTTTATAAACATGGAAATATCTACACTGCCTTCTGTATAAACATGGAAATATCTACACAGACATCTGTATAAACATGGACATATCTACACCGCTATCTGCATAAACATGGAAATATCTACAACGCTCTCTGTTTAAACATGGAAATATCTACATCACTATCTGTATAAACAGGGAATATCTCCACTGCTATCTGTATAAACATGGAAATATCTACAACGCTATCTGTATAAACATGGAAATATCTACAAAGCTATCTGTATAAACATGGATATATCTACAAAGCTATCTGTGTAAACCTGGAAATATCTACGCAGCTATCTGTGTAAACTTGGAAACACCTACACAGCTATCTGTATAAAGATGGAAATAACTACACTGCAATCTATACAAAGATGGAAATATCTACACCGCTATCTCTGTAAACATGGAAATATCTACATTGCTATCTGTATAAACATGGAAAAATATACACCGCAATCGGTATAAACATGGAAATACCTACACCGCTATCTGTATAAATATGGAAATATCTAAACCGCTATCTCTATAAACTTGGAAATACCTACGCTATCTCTATAAACATGGAAATATCTACACCGCAGTGTCTTTAAACATGGATATATCAACACTGCCATCTCTATCAACATGGAAATATCTACACCGCTATCTGTATAAACATGGAAATATCTACACGGTTATCTGTATAAACCTGGAAATATCTACACCGCTATCTGTATAAACATGGAAATATCTACACCGCCATCTGTATAAACATGGATATATCTACACTGCCATCTGTATAAACATGGAAATGTCTACATCGCTATCTGTATAAACATGGAAATAGCCACACTGCTATCTCTATAAACTTGGAAAATCTACACCGCCATCTGTAAAGACTTGGAAATATCTACACTGCCATCTTTATACACATGGAAATATCCACACAGCCATCTGTATAAACATGGAAATAAATACACCGCTATCTCTATAAACATGGAAATACCTACACCGTTTTCAGTATAAACACGGAAATATCTACACCGCTATCTTTATAAACATGGAAATAACTTCACCGCTATCTGTATAAACGTGGAAATATCTACACCGCTATCTGTATAAACATGGAAATATCTACACCGCTACCTGTATAAACATGGAAATATCTACACCGCTACCTGTATAAACATGGAAATATCTACACCGCTATCTGTATAAACATGGAAATATCTACACCGCTATCTGTATAAACATGGAAATATCTACACCGCTATCAGTGTAACGTGGAAATATCTACACCGCTATCTGTATAAACATGGAATTACCTTCACCGCTATCTTTATAAACATGGAAATAACTTCACCGCTATCTGTATAAACATGGAAATATCTACACCGTTCTCTGTATAAACATGGAAATATCTAAACCGCTATCTGTATAAACATGGAAATAACTTCACCGCTATCTGTATAAACATGGAAATACCTACACCGGTATCTGTATAAACATGGAAATATCTACACCGATATCTGCATAAACATGGAAATATCTACACCGCTATCTGTGTAAAGTTGGAATTATCTACACCGCTGTCTGTGTATAGATGGCAATATCTACACTGCAATCTGTGCAAACATGGAATCACCTACAGCGCTATCTCTGTAAACATGGAAATACCTTCACCGTTATCTGTATAAACCTGGAAATTTCTACACCGCCATCTGTATAAACATAGAAATATCTACACCGCCATCTGTATAAACATGGAAATATCTACACCGCTATATGTATAAATATGGAAATATCTACGTCGCTATCTCTGATAAACATGGAAATATCTACACAGCTGTCTGTATAAACATGGAAATATCTACACTGCTATGTCTATAAACATGGAAATACCTACACCGCCACCTGTATAAACATGCAAATATCTACACAGTCATCTGTATAAACATGCAAATAAATACACCACCATCTTTATAAACATGCATATATCTACACAGTCATCTGTATAAACATGCAAATAAATACACCACCATCTTTATAAACATGGAAATATCTACACTGCCTTCTGTATACACATGGAAATATCTACACAGCCATCTGTATAAACATGGACATATCTACACCGCTATCTGCATAAACATGGAAATATCTACACCGCTCTCTGTTTAAACATGGAAATATCTACATCACTATCTGTATAAACAGGGAATATCTCCACTGCTATCTGTATAAACATGGAAAAATCTACACCGCTATCTGTAAACATGGAAATATCTACAAAGCTATCTGAATAAACATGGATATATCTACAACGCTATCTGTGTAAACCTGGAAATATCTACGCAGCTATCTGTGTAAACTTGGAAATACCTACACAGCTATCTGTGTAAAGATGGAAATATCTACACTGCAATCTGTACAAAGATGGAAATATCTACAACGCTATCTCTGCAAACATGGAAATATCTCCCTTGCTATCTGTATAAACATGGAAATATCTACACCGTTCTCTGTATAAACATGGAAATATCTAAACCGCTATCTGTATAAACGTGGAAATAACTTCACCGCTATCTGTATAAACATGGAAATATCTACACCGCTATCTGTATAAACATGGAAATATCTACACCGATATCTGCATAAACATGGAAATATCTACACCGCTATCTGTGTAAAGTTGGAAATATCTACACCGCTGTCTGTGTATAGATGGCAATATCTACACTGCAATCTGTGCAAAGATGGAATCACCTACAGCGGTATCTCTGTAAACATGGAAATACCTGCACCGTTATCTGTATAAACCTGGAAATTTCTAAACCGCCATCTGTATAAACATAGAAATATCTACACCGCCATCTGTATAAACATGGAAATATCTACACCGCTATATGTATAAATATGGAAATATCTACGTCGCTATCTCTGATAAACATGGAAATATCTACACAGCTGTCTGTATAAACATGGAAATATCTACACTGCTATGTCTATAAACATGGAAATACCTACACCGCCACCTGTATAAACATGTAAATATCTACACAGTCATCTGTATAAACATGCAAATAAATACACCACCATCTTTATAAACATGGAAATATCTACACTGCCTTCTGTATACACATGGAAATATCTACACAGCCATCTGTATAAACATGGACATATCTACACCGCTATCTGCATAAACATGGAAATATCTACACCGCTCTCTGTTTAAACATGGAAATATCTACATCACTATCTGTATAAACAGGGAATATCTCCACTGCTATCTGTATAAACATGGAAAAATCTACACCGCTATCTGTAAACATGGAAATATCTACAAAGCTATCTGAATAAACATGGATATATCTACAACGCTATCTGTGTAAACCTGGAAATATCTACGCAGCTATCTGTGTAAACTTGGAAATACCTACACAGCTATCTGTGTAAAGATGGAAATATCTACACTGCAATCTGTACAAAGATGGAAATATCTACAACGCTATCTCTGTAAACATGGAAATATCTCCCTTGCTATCTGTATAAACATGGAAATATCTACACAGCTATATGTATAAACAAGGAAATATCTACACCGCCATCTGTATAAACATGGAAATATCTACACCGCCATCTGTATGAACATGGAAATACCTACACCGCAATCTGTATAAATATGGAAATATCTAAAACGCTATCTCTATAAACTTGGAAATACCTACGTTATCTCTATAAACATGGAAATATCTACACCGCAGTGTCTTTAAACATGGATATATCAACACCGCCATCTCTATAAACATGAAAATATCTACACCGCCATCTCCAGAAACATGGAATTATTTACACCGCAATCTCTATAAACATGGAAATATCTACACCGCTATATGTATAAACAAGTAAATATCTACACCGCCATCTGTATAAACATGGAAATATCTACACTGCCATCTGTATAAACATGGAAATATCTACACCGCTATATGTATAAATATGGAAATATCTACGACGCTATCTCGGATAAACATGGAAATATCTACACAGCTGTCTGTATAAACATGGAAATATCTACACTGCTATGTCTATAAACATGGAAATACCTACACTGCCATCTCTATAAACATGGAAATATCTACATCGCTATCTGTATAAACATGGAAATGGCCACACGGCTATCTCTATAAACTTGGAAATACCTACACCGTTTTCAGTATAAACACGGAAATATCTATACCGCTATCTGTATAAACACGGAAATATCTACACCGGTATCTGTATAAACTTGGAAATATCTCCACGGCCATCTGTATAAAGATGGAAATATCTCCACCGCTATCTTTATAAACATGGAAATAACTCAACCGCTATCTGTATAAACATGGAAATATCTACACCGCTCTCTGTATAAACATGGAAATATCTACACCGCTATCTGTATAAACATGGAAATATCTACACCTCTATCTGTATAAACATGGAAATATGTACACCGCTATCTGTATAAACATGGAAATATCTACACCGATATCTGTATAAACATGGAAATATCTACACCGCTATCTTTGTAAAGTTGGAAATATCTACACCGCTGTCTGTGTATAGACGGCAATATCTACACCGCAATCTGTGCAAAGATGGAAGCATCTACACCGCTATCTCTGTAAACATGGAAATACCTACACCGCTATCTGTATAAACCTGGAAGTATGTACACCGCCATCTCTATCAAAATGGAAATATCTACACCACCATCTGTATAAACATGGAAATATCTACACCGCCATCAGTATAAACATGGAGATATCTACAATGCTCTCTTTATAAAGATGGAAATAAATCCACCGCTATCTGTATAAACGTGGAAATATCTACACCGCTATCTGTATAAACATGGAAATATCTACACCGCCATCTGTATAAACGTGGAAATATCTACACCGCTATCAGTATAAATATGGAAATATCTACGCCGCTATCTCTAATAAACATGGAAATATCTACACAGCTATCTGTATAAACATGGAAATATCTACACTGCTATGTCTATAAACATAGAAATATCTACACCGCCATCTGAATAAACACGCAAATATCTACACAGTCATCTGTATAAATATGGAAATAACTACACCAGCATCTTTGTAAACATGGAAATATCTACACTGCCTTCTGTATACACATGGAAATATCTACACAGCCATCCGTACACATGGAAATATCTACACCGCTCTCTGTATAAACATGGAAATATCTACATCGCTATTTATATAAACAGGGAGTAACTCCAATGCTATCTGTATAAACATGGAAATATCTACACCGCCGTCTGTATAAACATGGAAATATCTACACCGCCATCTGTAAAAACATGGAAATATCTACACTGCCATCTTTATGCACATGGAAATATCTGCACAACCATCTGAATAAACTTGGAAATAAATACACGGCTATCTCTATAAACATGGAAATACCTACACCGTTTTCAGTATAAACATGGAAATATCTACACCTCTGTCTGTATAAACACGGAAATATCTACACCGGTATCTGTATAAACTTCGAAATATCTCCACCGCCATCTGTATAAACATGGAAATATCTTCACCGCTATCTTTATAAACATGGAAATATCTTCACCGCTATCTGTATAAACATGGAGATATCTACACCGCTATCTGTATAAACATGGAAATATCTACACCGCTATCTGTATAAACATGGAAATATCTACACCACTATCTGTATAAACATGGAAATATCTAAACCGCTATCTGTATAAACATGGAAATATCTACACCGCTATCTGTATAAACATGGAAATATCTACACCGCTATCTGTGTAAAGTTGGAAATATCTACACCGCTGTCTGTGTATAGATGGCAATATCTACACCGCAATCTGTGCAAAGATGGAAGCATCTACAGCGCTATCTCTGTAAACATGGAAATAACTGCACCGCTATCTGTACAAACCTGGAAATATCTACACCGCCATCTGTATAGACATAGAAATATCTACACCGCCATCTGTATAAACATGGAAATATCTACACCGCTATATGTATAAATATGGAAATATCTATGCCGCTATCTCTAATAAACATGGAAATATCTACACAGCTGTCTGTATAAACATGGAAATATCTACACCGCCATCTGCATAAATATGGAAATATCTACGCCGCTATATCTGATAAACATGGAAATATCTACACAGCTGTCTGAGTAAACATGGAAATATCTACACTGCTATGTCTATAAACATGGAAATATCTACAGCGCCATCTTTATAAACATGCAAATATCTACACAGTCATCTGTATAAACATGCAAATAAATACACCAGCATCTTATAAACATGGAAATATCTACACTGCCTTCTGTATACACATGGAAATATCTACACAGCCATCTGTATAAACATGGACATATCTACACCGCTATCTGCATAAACATGGAAATATCTACACTGCTCTCTGTTTAAACATGGAAATATCTACATCACTATCTGTATAAACAGGGAATATCTCCACTGCTATCTGTATAAACATGGAAATATCTACAACGCAATCTGTATAAACATGGAAATATCTACAAAGCTAACTCTATAAACATGGAAATATATACACTGCCATCTGTATAAACATGGAAATATCTACACCGCCATCTGTATAAACAAGGAAATACCTACACCGCTATCTGTATAAATATGGAAATATCTAATCCGCTATCTCTATAAACTTGGAAATACCTACGCTACCTCTATAAACATGGAAATATCTACACCGCAGTGTCTTTAAACATGGATATATCAACACTGCCATCTCTATAAACATGAAAATATCTACACCGCCATCTCCAGAAACATGGAACTAACTACACCGCAATCTCTATAAACATGGAAATATCTACACCGCTATATGTATAAACAAGGAAATATCTACACCGCCATCTGTATAAACATGGAAATGTCTACACCGCCATCTGTATAAACATGGAAATACCTACACCGCTATCTGTATAAACATGGAAATATCTACACAGCCATCTCTATAAACATGGAAATATCTACATCGCTATCTGTATAAACATGGAAATGGCCACACGGCTATCTGTATAAACATGGAAATATCTACACCGCCATCTGTAAAAACATGGAAGTATCTACACTGCCATCTTTATACTCATGGAAATATCTACACAGCCATCTGTAGAAACATGGAAATAACTACACCGCTATCTCTATAAATATGGAAATACCTACACCGTTTTCAGTATAAACACAGAAATATCTACACCGCTATCTGTATAAACACGGGAATATCTACACCAGTATCTGTATACACTTGGAAATATCTCCACGGCCATCTGTATAAAGATGGAAATATCTCCACCGCTATCTTTATAAACATGGAAATATCTCAACCGCTATCTGTATAAACATGGAAATATCTACATCGCTATCTGTATAAACATGGAAATATGTACATCGCTATCTGTATAAACTTGGAAATATCTACTCTGCTCTCTGTATAAACATGGAAATATCTACACCGCTATCTGTATAAATATGGAAATATCTACACCGCTATCTCTGTAAACATGAAAATGCCTACACCGTTATCTGTTTAAACATGGAAATATCTACACCGCTATCTCTATAAACATGAAAATATCTACCCCGACATCTGTGTAAACATGGAAATACCTACACAGTCATCTGTATAAGTATGGATATATCTACACAACCATGTGTATAAACATGGAATTAACAGCACTGGTATCTGTATAAACATGGAAATATCTACACCGATATCACTATAAACATGGAAATACCTACAGCACGATATCTATTAACATGGAAATATCTACACCGCCGTTCTATAAACTTGGAAATATCTACACCGCCATCTGTATAAACATGGAAATATCTACACTGCCGTCTGTATAAAAATGGAAATATCTACACCACCATGTGTATAAACATGGAAATATCTACAATGCCGTCTGTATACACATTGAAATAACTTCTCAGCCATCTGTATAAACATGGAAATATCTACACCACTATCTCTGTAAACATGGAAATATCTACACTGCTATCTGTATAACGATGGAAATATCTACACCGCTATCTGTGAAACGTGAAAATATCTACACCGCTATCTGTATAAACGTGGAAATATATACACCGCTATCTGTATAAACATGGAAATATCTACACCGCTATCTGTATAAACAAGGAAATATCTACACTGCTATCTGTATTAACATGGAAATATCTACACTTCTATATGTATAAATATGGAAATATCTACACAGCTATCTCTGTAAACATGGAAATACCTACACCGCTATTTCTATAAACATGGAAATATCTACACTTCAATCTCTATAAACATTGAAATATCTGCACCGCCAAATTTATAAACATGGAAATATCTACACGAATATCAGTATAAACATGGAAATTATTACACTGCCATCTGCATAAAGATGGAAATATCTACACCGCGAGCTTTATAAACATGGAAATGTCTACACCGCTATCTGTATAAACATGGAAATACCAAAATTTCTATCTGTATAAACATGGAAATAACTACACCGCTGTCTGTATAAACGTGGAAATATCTACACCGCTATCTGTAGAAACTTGAAATATCTACATCGCTATATGTATAAATATGGAAATAACTACACCGCTATGTCTATAAACATGGAAATATCTACACCGCTATCTGTATAAACAGAGAAATAACTACACTGCTATCTCTATAAACATGGAAATACCTACACCGCCATCTGTATAAACGTGGAAATATCCACACAGACATTTGTATAAACATGGAAATATCTACACAACTTTCTGTATAAATATAGAAATATCTACACCACTATCTCTATAAACATGGAAATATCTACACCGCCACCTGCATAAATATCTAACTATCTACACCGCCATGTGTATAAACATGCAAATATCTACACCGCCATCTATATAAACATGGAAATAACCACAACGTCATCTGAATAAACATGGAAATATCTACACTGCCTTCTGTATACACATGGAAATATCCACACAACCATCTGTAAACATGGAAATATATACACCGCTCTCTGTATAAACATGGAAATATCTACATCGCTATTTGTATAAACAGGGAATATCTCCAATGCTATCTGTATACACATGGAAATATCTGCACAACCATCTGAATAAACTTGGAAATAAATACACCGCTATCTCTATAAACATGGAAATACCTACACCGTTTTCAGTATAAACATGGAAATATCTACACCTCTGTCTGTATAAACACGGAAATATCTACACCGGTATCTGTATAAACTTCGAAATATCTCCACCGCCATCTGTATAAACATGGAAATATCATCACCGCTATCTTTATAAACATGGAAATAACTTCACCGCTATCTGTATAAACATGGAAATATCTACACCGCTCTCTGTATAAACATGGAAATATCTACACCGCTATCTGTATAAACATGGAAATATCTACACCGCTATCTGTATAAACATGGAAATATCTACACCGCTATCTGTATAAACATGGAAATATCTACACCGATATCTGCATAAACATGGAAATATCTACACCGCTATCTGTGTAAAGTTGGAAATATCTACACCGCTGTCTGTGTATAGATGGCAATATCTACACCGCAATCTGTGCAAAGATGGAAGCACCTACAGCGCTATCTCTGTAAACATGGAAATACCTGCACCGTTATCTGTATAAACCTGGAAATATCTACACCGCCATCTGTATAAACATAGAAATATCTACACCGCCATCTGTATAAACATGGAAATATCTACACCGCTATATGTAGAAATATGGAAATATCTACACCGCTATCTCTGATAAACATGGAAATATCTACACAGCTGTCTGTATAAACATGGAAATATCTACACTGCTATGTCTATAAACATGGAAATACATACACCGCCACCTGTATAAACATGCAAATATCTACACAGTCATCTGTATAAACATGCAAATAAATACACCACCATCTTTATAAACATGGAAATATCTACACTGCCTTCTGTATACACATGGAAATATCTACACAGCCATCTGTATAAACATGGACATATCTACACCGCTATCTGCATAAACATGGAAATATCTACACCGCTCTCTGTTTAAACATGGAAATATCTACAACACTATCTGTATAAACAGGGAATATCTCCACTGCTTTCTGTATAAACATGGAAATATCTACACCGCTATCGGTAAACATGGAAATATCCACAAAGCTATCTGAATAAACATGGATATATCTACAACGCTATCTGTGTAAACCTGGAAATATCTACGCAGCTATCTGTGTAAACTTGGAAATACCTACACAGCTCTCTGTGTAAAGATGGAAATATCTACACTGCAATCTGTACAAAGATGGAAATATCTACACCGCTATCTCTGTAAACATGGAAATATCTCCCTTGCTATCTGTATAAACATGGAAATATCTACACATCAATATGTATAAACAAGGAAATATCTACACCGCCATCTGTATAAACATGGAAATATCTACACCGCCATCTGTATGAACATGGAAATACCTACACCGCAATCTGTATAAATATGGTAATATCTAAATCGCTATCTCTATAAACTTGGAAATACCTACGTTATCTCTATAAACATGGAAATATCTACACCGCAGTGTCTTTAAACATGGATATATCAACACCGCCATCTCTATAAACATGAAAATATCTACACCGCCATCTCCAGAAACATGGAATTATTTACACCGCAATCTCTATAAACATGGAAATATCTACACCGCTACATGTATAAACAAGTAAATATCTACACCGCCATCTGTATAAACATGGAAATATCTACACTGCCATCTGTATAAACATGGAAATATCTACACCGCTATATGTATAAATATGGAAATAGCTACGACGCTATCTCGGATAAACATGGAAATATCTACACAGCTGTCTGTATAAACATGGAAATATCTACACTGCTATGTCTATAAACATAGAAATACGTACACTGCCATCTCTATAAACATGGAAATATCTACATCGCTCTCTGTATAAACATGGAAATGGCCACACGGCTATCTCTATAAACTTGGAAATACCTACACCGTTTTCAGTATAAACACGGAAATATCTATACCGCTATCTGTATAAACACGGAAATATCTACACCGGTATCTGTATAAACTTGGAAATATCTCCACGGCCATCTGTATAAAGATGGAAATATCTCCACCGCTATCTTTATAAACATGGAAATAACTCAACCGCTATCTGTATAAACATGGAAATATCTACACCGCTCTCTGTATAAACATGGAAATATCTACACCGCTATCTGTATAAACATGGAAATATCTACACCGCTATCTGTATAAACATGGAAATATCTACACCGCTATCTGTATAAACATGGAAATATGTACACCGCTATCTGTATAAACATGGAAATATCTACACCGCTATCTGTATAAACATGGAAATATCTTCAATGCTATCTGTGTAAACATGGAAATATCTACACAGCTAACTGTGTAAACTTGGAAATACCTACACAGCTATCTGTGTAAAGATGGAAATATCTACACTGCAATCTGTACAAAGATGGAAATATCTACACCGCTTTCTCTGTAAACATGGAAATATCTACATCGCCATCTGTATAAACATGGAAATATCTACACCGCCATCTGTGTAAACATTGAAATATCTACACTGCCAACTGTATAAACATGGAAATATCTACACAGCCATCTCTATAAACATGGAAATGTCTACATCGCTATCTGTATAAACATGGAAATAGCCACACTGATATCTGTGTAAACATGGAATTATCTACACCGCTATATATAGAAACATGGAAATATCTACAATGCAATCTCTGTAAACATGGAAATATCTGCACAGCTATCTGTGTAAAGTTGGAAATATCTACACCGCTGTCTGTGTAAAGATGGCAATATCTAAACCGCAATCTGTGCAAAGATGGAAGCATCTACACCGCTACCTCTGTAAACATGGAAATACCTACACCGCTATCTGTATAAACCTGGAAATATCTACACCGCCATCTCTATCAAAATGGAAATATCTACACCGCCATCTTTATAAACCTGGAAATATCTTCACCACCACCTGCATAAACATGGAAATATCTACACCGCTATCAGTATAAACAAGGAAATATCTACAATGCTATCTCTGAAACATGTAAATATCTACACCGCTATCTGTATAAACATGGAAATATCTACACCGCTATCTGTATAAACATGGAAATATCTACACCGCTATCTGTATAAACATGGTAATATCTACACTGCTATCTGTAAAAACATGGAAATATCTCCACCGCTATCTGTATAAACATGGAAATATCTACAATGCTATCTCTGTAACATGGAAATATCTACACCGCTATCTGTATAAACATGGAAATATCTACACCGCCATCTGTATAAACATGGAAATATCTACACCGCTATCTGTATAAATATGGAAATATCTACACCGCTATCTCTAATAAACATGGAAATATCTACTCAGCTGTCTGTATAAACATGGAAATATCTCCACTGCTTTGTCTATAAACATGGAAATATCTACACCGCCATCTGTATAAATATGGAAATATCTACGCCGCTATCTCTAATAAACATAGAAATATCTACACTGCTGTCTGTATAAACATGGAAATATCTAGAGTGCTATCTCTATAAACATGGAAATATCTACACTGCAATCTGTATAAACATACAGATATCTACACAGTCATCTGTATAAACATGCAAATAACTACACCAGCATCTTTATAAACATGGAAATATCTACACTGCCTTCTGTATACACATGGAAATATCTACACAGACATCTGTATAAACATGGACATATCTACACCGCTATCTGCATAAACATGGAAATATCTACAACGCTCTCTGTTTAAACATGGAAATATCTACATCACTATCTGTATAAACAGGGAATATCTCCACTGCTATCTGTATAAACATGGAAATATCTACAACGCTATCTGTATAAACATGGAAATATCTACAAAGCTATCTGTATAAACATGGATATATCTACAAAGCTATCTGTGTAAACCTGGAAATATCTACGCAGCTATCTGTGTAAACTTGGAAACACCTACACAGCTATCTGTATAAAGATGGAAATAACTACACTGCAATCTATACAAAGATGGAAATATCTACACCGCTATCTCTGTAAACATGGAAATATCTACATTGCTATCTGTATAAACATGGAAAAATATACACCGCAATCTGTATAAACATGGAAATACCTACACCGCTATCTGTATAAATATGGAAATATCTAAACCGCTATCTCTATAAACTTGGAAATACCTACGCTATCTCTATAAACATGGAAATATCTACACCGCAGTGTCTTTAAACATGGATATATCAACACTGCCATCTCTATCAACATGGAAATATCTACACCGCTATCTGTATAAACATGGAAATATCTACACGGTTATCTGTATAAACCTGGAAATATCTACACCGCTATCTGTATAAACATGGAAATATCTACACCGCCATCTGTATAAACATGGATATATCTACACTGCCATCTGTATAAACATGGAAATGTCTACATCGCTATCTGTATAAACATGGAAATAGCCACACTGCTATCTCTATAAACTTGGAAAATCTACACCGCCATCTGTAAAGACTTGGAAATATCTACACTGCCATCTTTATACACATGGAAATATCCACACAGCCATCTGTATAAACATGGAAATAAATACACCGCTATCTCTATAAACATGGAAATACCTACACCGTTTTCAGTATAAACACGGAAATATCTACACCGCTATCTTTATAAACATGGAAATAACTTCACCGCTATCTGTATAAACGTGGAAATATCTACACCGCTATCTGTATAAACATGGAAATATCTACACCGCTACCTGTATAAACATGGAAATATCTACACCGCTACCTGTATAAACATGGAAATATCTACACCGCTATCTGTATAAACATGGAAATATCTACACCGCTATCTGTATAAACATGGAAATATCTACACCGCTATCAGTGTAACGTGGAAATATCTACACCGCTATCTGTATAAACATGGAAATATCTACACTGCTATCTGTATAAACATGGAAGTATATACACCGCTATCTGTATAAACATGGAAATATCTACACAGCCATCTCTATAAACATGGAAATATCTACATCGCTATCTGTATAAACATGGAAATGGCCACACGGCAATCTGTATAAACATGGAAATATCTACACCGCCATCTGTAAAAACATGGAAGTATCTACACTGCCATCTTTATACACATGGAAATATCTACACAGCCATCTGTAGAAACATGGAAATAACTACACCGCTATCTCTATAAACATGGAAATACCTACACCGTTTTCAGTATAAACACGGAAATATCTACACCGCTATCTGTATAAACACGGGAATATCTACACCGGTATCTGTATAAACTTGGAAATATCTCCACGGCCATCTGTATAAAGATGGAAATATCTCCACCGCTATCTTTATAAACATGGAAATAACAAAACCGCTATCTGTGTAAACATGGAAATATCTACATCGTTATCTGTATAAACTTGGAAATATCTACATCGCTATCTGTATAAACATGGAAATATCTACACCGCTATCTGTATAAACATGGAAATATCTACAACGCTATCTGTATAAACATGGAAATATCTTCAACGCTAAATGTGTAAACATAGAAATATCTACACAGCTAACTGTGTAAACTTGGAAATACCTACACAGCTATCTGTATAAACATGGAAATATCTACACAGCCATCTCTATAAACATGGAAATATCTACACCGCTCTCTGTATAAACATGGAAATATCTACATCGCTATTTATATAAACAGGGAATATCTGCAATGCTATCTGTATAAACATGGAAATATCTACACCGCCGTCTGTATAAACATGGAAATATCTACACCGCCATCTGTAAAAACATGGAAATATCTACACTGCCATCTTTATGCACATGGAAATATCTGCACAACCATCTGAATAAACTTGGAAATAAATACACCGCTATCTCTATAAACATGGAAATACCTACACCGTTTTCAGTATAAACATGGAAATATCTACACCTCTGTCTGTATAAACACGGAAATATCTACACCGGTATCTGTATAAACTTCGAAATATCTCCACCGCCATCTGTATAAACATGGAAATATCTTCTCCGCTATCTTTATAAACATGGAAATATCTTCACCGATATCTGTATAAACATGGAGATATCTACACCGCTATCTGTATAAACATGGAAATATCTACACCGCTATCTGTATAAACATGGAAATATCTACACCGCTATCTGTTTAAACATGGAAATATCTACACCGCGATCTGTATAAACATGGAAATATCTTCACCACGATCTGTATAAACATGGAAATATCTGCACCGCTATCTGTATAAACATGGAAATATCTACACCGCTATCTGTATAAACATGGAAATATCTACACCGCTATCTGTGTAAAGTTGGAAATATCTACACCGCTGTCTGTGTATAGATGGCAATATCTACACCGCAATCTGTGCAAAGATGGAAGCATCTACAGCGCTATCTCTGTAAACATGGAAATACCTGCACCGCTATCTGTACAAACCTGGAAATATCTAAACCGCCATCTGTATAGACATAGAAATATCTACACCGCCATCTGTATAAACAGGGAAATATCTACACCGCTATATGTATAAATATGGAAATATCTATGCCGCTATCTCTAATAAACATGGAAATATCTACACATCTGTCTGTATAAACATGGAAATATCTCCACTGCTATCTGTATAAACATGGAAATATCTACAACGCTATCTGTATAAACATGGAAATATCTACAAAGCTAACTCTATAAACATGGAAATATATACACTGCCATCTGTATAAACATGGAAATATCTACACCGCCATCTGTATAAACATGGAAATACCTACACCGCTATCTGTATAAATATGGAAATATCTAATCCGCTATCTCTATAAACTTGGAAATACCTACGCTATCTCTATAAACATGGAAATATCTACACCGCAGTGTCTTTAAACATGGATATATCAACACTGCCATCTCTATAAACATGAAAATATCTACACCGCCATCTCCAGAAACATGGAACTAACTACACCGCAATCTCTATAAACATGGAAATATCTACACCGCTATATGTATAAACAAGGAAATATCTACACTGCCATCTGTATAAACATGGAAATGTCTACACCGCCATCTGTATAAACATGGAAATACCTACACCGCTATCTGTATAAACATGGAAATATCTACACAGCCATCTCTATAAACATGGAAATATCTACATCGCTATCTGTATAAACATGGAAATGGCCACACGGCTATCTGTATAAACATGGAAATATCTACACCGCCATCTGTAAAAACATGGAAGTATCTACACTGCCATCTTTATACTCATGGAAATATCTACACAGCCATCTGTAGAAACATGGAAAAAACTACACCGCTTTCTCTATAAATATGGAAATACCTACACCGTTTTCAGTATAAACACGGAAATATCTACACCGCTATCTGTATAAACACGGGAATATCTACACCAGTATCTGTATACACTTGGAAATATCTCCACGGCCATCTGTATAAAGATGGAAATATCTCCACCGCTATCTTTATAAAAATGGAAATAACTCAACCGCTATCTGTATAAACATGGAAATATCTACATCGCTATCTGTATAAACATGGAAATATGTACATCGTTATCTGTATAAACATGGAAATATCTACACCGCTCTCTGTATAAACATGGAAATATCTACACCGCTATCTGTATAAACATGGAAATATCTTCAACGCTATCTGTGTAAACATGGAAATATCTACACAGCTAACTGTGTAAACTTGGAAATACCTACACAGCTATCTGTGTAAAGATAGAAATATCTACACTGCAATCTGTACAAAGATGGAAATATCTACAACGCTGTCTCTGTAAACATGGAAATATCTACATCGCCATCTGTATAAACATGGAAATATCTACACCGCCATCTGTGTAAACATTGAAATATCTACACTGCCAACTGTATAAACATGGAAATATCTACACAGCCATCTCTATAAACATGGAAATGTCTACATCGCTATCTGTATAAACATGGAAATAGCCACACTGATATCTGTGTAAACATGGAATTATCTACACCGCTATATATAGAAACATGGAAATATCTACAATGCAATCTCTGTAAACATGGAAATATCTGCACAGCTATCTGTGTAAAGTTGGAAATATCTACACCGCTGTCTGTGTAAAGATGGCAATATCTAAACCGCAATCTGTGCAAAGATGGAAGCATCTACACCGCTACCTCTGTAAACATGGAAATACCTACACCGCTATCTGTATAAACCTGGAAATATCTACACCGCCATCTCTATCAAAATGGAAATATCTACACCGCCATCTTTATAAACCTGGAAATATCTACACCGCCACCTGCATAAACATGGAAATATCTACACCGCTATCAGTATAAACAAGGAAATATCTACAATGCTATCTCTGAAACATGGAAATATCTACACCGCTATCTGTATAAACATGGAAATATCTACACCGCTATCTGTATAAACATGGAAATATCTACACCGCTATCTGTATAAACATGGTAATATCTACACTGCTATCTGTAAAAACATGGAAATATCTCCACCGCTATCTGTAAACATGGAAATATCTACAATGCTATCTCTGTAACATGGAAATATCTACACCGCTATCTGTATAAACATGGAAATATCTACACCGCCATCTGTATAAACATGGAAATATCTACACCGCTATCTGTATAAATATGGAAATATCTACACCGCTATCTCTAATAAACATGGAAATATCTACACAGCTGTCTGTATAAACATGGAAATATCTCCACTGCTTTGTCTATAAACATGGAAATATCTACACCGCCATCTGTATAAATGTGGAAATATCTACGCCGCTATCTCTAATAAACATAGAAATATCTACACTGCTGTCTGTATAAACATGGAAATATCTAGAGTGCTATCTCTATAAACATGGAAATATCTACACTGCAATCTGTATAAACATACAGATATCTACACAGTCATCTGTATAAACATGCAAATAACTACACCAGCATCTTTATAAACATGGAAATATCTACACTGCCTTCTGTATACACATGGAAATATCTACACAGACATCTGTATAAACATGGACATATCTACACAGCTATCTGCATAAACATGGAAATATCTACAACGCTCTCTGTTTAAACATGGAAATATCTACATCACTATCTGTATAAACAGGGAATATCTCCACTGCTATCTGTATAAACATGGAAATATCTACAACGCTATCTGTATAAACATGGAAATATCTACAAAGCTATCTGTATAAACATGGATATATCTACAAAGCTATCTGTGTAAACCTGGAAATATCTACGCAGCTATCTGTGTAAACTTGGAAACACCTACACAGCTATCTGTATAAAGATGGAAATAACTACACTGCAATCTATACAAAGATGGAAATATCTACACCGCTATCTCTGTAAACATGGAAATATCTACAATGCTATCTGTATAAACATGGAAATATGTACACCGCAATTGGTATAAACATGGAAATACCTACACCGCTATCTGTATAAATATGGAAATATCTAAACCGCTATCTCTATAAACTTGGAAATACCTACGCTATCTCTATAAACATGGAAATATCTACACCGCAGTGTCTTTAAACATGGATATATCAACACTGCCATCTCTATCAATATGGAAATATCTACACCGCTATCTGTATAAACATGGAAATATCTACACGGTTATCTGTATAAACCTGGAAATATCTACACCGCTATCTGTATAAACATGGAAATATCTACACCGCCATCTGTATAAACATGGATATATCTACACTGCCATCTGTATAAACATGGAAATGTCTACATCGCTATCTGTATAAACATGGAAATAGCCACACTGCTATCTCTATAAACTTGGAAAATCTACACCGCCATCTGTAAAGACTTGGAAATGTCTACACTGACATCTTTATACACATGGAAATATCCACACAGCCATCTGTATAAACATGGAAATAAATACACCGCTATCTCTATAAACATGGAAATACCTACACCGTTTTCAGTATAAACACGGAAATATCTACACCGGTATCTGTATAAACTTCAAAATATCTCCCCCGCCATCTGTATAAACATGGAAATATCTCCACCTCTATCTTTATAAACATGGAAATAACTTCACCGCTATCTGTATAAACATGGAAATATCTACACCGCTATCTGTATAAACATGGAAATATCTACACCGCTACCTGTATAAACATGGAAATATCTACACCGCTACCTGTATAAACATGGAAATATCTACACCGCTATCTGTATAAACATGGAAATATCTACACCGCTATCAGTGTAACGTGGAAATATCTACACCGCTATCTGTATAAACATGGAAATATCTACACTGCTATCTGTATAAACATGGAAGTATATACACCGCTATCTGTATAAACATGGAAATATCTACACAGCCATCTCTATAAACATGGAAATATCTACATCGCTATCTGTATAAACATGGAAATGGCCACATGGCTATCTGTATAAACATGGAAATATCTACACCGCCATCTGTAAAAACATGGAAGTATCTACACTGCCATCTTTATACACATGGAAATATCTACACAGCCCTCTGTAGAAACATGGAAATAACTACACCGCTATCTCTATAAACATGGAAATACCTACACCGTTTTCAGTATAAACACGGAAATATCTACACCGCTATCTGTATAAACACGGGAATATCTACACCGGTATCTGTATAAACTTGGAAATATCTCCACGGCCATCTGTATAAAGATGGAAATATCTCCACCGCTATCTTTAAACATGGAAATAACAAAACCGCTATCTGTGTAAACATGGAAATATGTACATCGTTATCTGTATAAACTTGGAAATATCTACATCGCTATCTGTATAAACATGGAAATATCTACACCGCTATCTGTATAAACATGGAAATATCTACAACGCTATCTGTATAAACACGGAAATATCTTCAACGCTAAATGTGTAAACATAGAAATATCTACACAGCTAACTGTGTAAACTTGGAAACACCTACACAGCTATCTGTATAAAGACGGAAATAACTACACTGCAATCTATACAAAGATGGAAATATCTACACCGCTATCTCTGTAAACATGGAAATATCTACATTGCTATCTGTATAAACATGGAAATATGTACACCGCAATCGGTATAAACATGGAAATACCTACACCGCTATCTGTATAAATATGGAAATATCTAAACCGCTATCTCTATAAACTTGGAAATACCTACGCTATCTCTATAAACATGGAAATATCTACACCGCAGTGTCTTTAAACATGGATATATCAACACTGCCATCTCTATCAACATGGAAATATCTACACCGCTATCTGTATAAACATGGAAATATCTACACGGTTATCTGTATAAACCTGGAAATATCTACACCGCTATCTGTATAAACATGGAAATATCTACACCGCCATCTGTATAAACATGGATATATCTACACTGCCATCTGTATAAACATGGAAATGTCTACATCGCTATCTGTATAAACATGGAAATAGCCACACTGCTATCTCTATAAACTTGGAAAATCTACACCGCCATCTGTAAAGACTTGGAAATATCTACACTGCCATCTTTATACACATGGAAATATCCACACAGCCATCTGTATAAACATGGAAATAAATACACCGCTATCTCTATAAACATGGAAATACCTACACCGTTTTCAGTATAAACACGGAAATATCTACACCGGTATCTGTATAAACTTCGAAATATCTCCCCCGCCTTCTGTATAAACATGGAAATATCTCCACCGCTATCTTTATAAACATGGAAATAACTTCACCGCTATCTGTATAAACATGGAAATGTCTACACCGCTACCTGTATAAACATGGAAATATCTACACCGCTACCTGTACAAACATGGAAATATCTACACCGCTATCTGTATAAACATGGAAATATCTACACCGCTATCTGTATAAACATGGAAATATCTACACCGCTATCAGTGTAACGTGGAAATATCTACACCGCTATCTGTATAAACATGGAAATATCTACACTGCTATCTATATAAACATGGAAGTATATACACCGCTATCTGTATAAACATGGAAATATCTACACAGCCATCTCTATAAACATGGAAATATCTACATCGCTATCTGTATAAACATAGAAATGGCCACACGGCTATCTGTATAAACATGGAAATATCTACACCGCCATCTGTAAAAACATGGAAGTATCTACACTGCATTCTGTATACACATGGAATTATCTACACAGCCATCTGAATAAACATGGAAATATCTACACCGCTATCTGCATAAACATGGAAATATCTACACCGATCTCTTTATAAACATTGGAAATATGTACATCGCTATCTGTTTAAACAGGGAATATCTCCACTGCTATCTGTATAAACATGGAAATATCTACACCGCTACCTGTATAAACATGGAAATATCTACAAAGCTATCTGTATAAACATGGATACGTCTACAACGCTATCTGTGTAAACCTGGAAATACCTACGCAGCTATCTGTGTAAACTTGGAAATACCTACACAGCTGTCTGTGTGAAGATGGAAATATCTACACTGCAATCTGTACAAAGATGGAAATATCTACACCGCTATCTCTGTAAACATGGAAATATCTACCTTGCTATCTGTATAAACATGGAAATATCTACACAGCTATATGTATAAACAAGGAAATATCTTCACTGCCATCTGTACAAACAAGGAAATATCTACACCGCCATCTGTATAAACATGGAAATACCTACACCGCTATCTGTATAAATATGGAAATATCTAAACCGCTATCTCTACAAACTTGGAAATACCTACGCTATCTCTGTAAACATGGAAATATCTACACTGCAGTTTCTTTAAACATGGATACATCAACACCGCCATCTCTATAAACATGAAAATATCTACACCGCCATCTCCAGAAACATGGAACTAACTACACCGCAATCTCTATAAACATGGAAATATCTACACTGCTATATGTTTAAACAAGGAAATATCTACACCGCCATCTGTATAAACATGGAAATGTCTACACCGCCATCTGTATAAACATGGAAATACCTACACCGCTATCTATATAAACATGGAAATATCTACACAGCCATCTCTATAAACATGGAAATATCAACATCGCTATCTGTATAAACATGGAAATGGCCACACGGCTATCTGTATAAACATGGAAATATCTTCACCGCCATCTGTAAAAATATGGAAGTATCTACACTGCCTTCTTTATACACATGGAAATGTCTACACAGCCATCTGTAGAAACATGGAAATAAGTTCACCGCTATCTCTATAAACATGTAATTACCTACTCCGTTTTCAGTATAAACACGGAAATATCTACACCGCTATCTGTATAAACACGGGAATATCTACACCGGTATCTGTATAAACTTGGAAATATCTCCACGGCCATCTGTATAAAGATGGAAATATCTCCACCGCTATCTTTATAAACATGGAAATAACTCAACCGCTATCTGAATAAACATGGAAATATCTACATCGCTATCTGTATAAACATGGAAATATCTACATCGCTATCTGTATAAACATGGAAATATCTACACCGCTATCTGTATAAACATGGAAATATCTACACCGCTATCTGTATAAACATGGAAATAACTTCAACGCTATCTGTGTAAACATGGAAATATCTACACAGCTAACTGTAAACTTGGAAATACCTACACAGCTATCTGTGTAAAGATGGAAATATCTACACCGCAATCTGTACAAAGATGGAAATATCTACACAGCTATCTCTGTAAACATGGAAATATCTACATCGCCGTTTGTATAAACATGGAAATATCTACAACGCCATCTGTGCAAACATTGAAATATGTACACTGCCAACTGTATAAACATGGAAATATCTACACAGCCATCTCTATAAACATGGAAATGTCTACATCCCTATCTGTATAAACATGGAAATAGCCACACTGATATCTGTGTAAACATGGAAGTATCTACACCGCTATATGTAGAAACATGGAAATATCTACAATGCAATCTCTGTAAACATGGAAATATCTGCACAGCTATCTGTGTAAAGTTGGAAATATCTGCACCGCTGTCTGTGTAAAGATGGCAATATCTAAACCGCAATCTGTGCAAAGATGGAAGCATCTACACCGCTACCTCTGAAAACATGTAAATACCTACACCGCTATCTGTATAAACCTGGAAGTATGTACACCGCCATCTCTATCAAAATGGAAATATCTACACCACCATCTGTATAAACATGGAAATATCTACACCGCCATCAGTATAAACATGGAGATATCTACAATGCTCTCTTTATAAACATGGAAATAACTCCACCGCTATCTGTATAAACGTGGTAATATCTACACCGCTATCTGTATAAACATGGAAATATCTACACCGCCATCTGTATAAACGTGGAAATATCTACACCGCTATCACTATAAATATGGAAATATCTACGCCGCTATCTCTAATAAACATGGAAATATCTACACAGCTATCTGTATAAACATGGAAATATCTACATTGCTATGTCTATAAACATGGAAATATCTACACCGCCATCTGAATAAACACGCAAATATCTACACAGTCATCTGTATAAATATGGAAATAACTACACCAGCATCTTTGTAAACATGGAAATATCTACACTGCCTTCTGTATACACATGGAAATATCTACACAGCCATCCGTAAACATGGAAATATCTACACCGCTCTCTGTATAAACATGGAAATATCTACATCGCTATTTATATAAACAGAGAATATCTCCAATGCTATCTGTATAAACATGGAAATATCTACACCGCCGTCTGTATAAACATGGAAATATCTACACCGCCATCTGTAAAAACATGGAAATATCTACACTGCCATCTTTATGCACATGGAAATATCTGCACAACCATCTGAATCAACTTGGAAATAAATACACCGCTATCTCTATAAACATGGAAATACCTACACCGTTTTCAGTATAAACATGGAAATATCTACACCTCTGTCTGTATAAACACGGAAATATCTACACCGGTATCTGTATAAACTTCGAAATATCTCCACCGCCATCTGTATAAACATGGAAATATCTTCTCCGCTATCTTTATAAACATGGAAATATCTTCACCGCTATCTGTATAAACATGGAGATATCTACACCGCTATCTGTATAAACATGGAAATATCTACACCGCTATCTGTATAAACATGGAAATATCTACACCGCTATCTGTATAAACATGGAAATATCTACACCGCTATCTGTATAAACATGGAAATATCTACACCGCTATCTGTATAAACATGGAAATATCTACACCGCTATCTGTGTAAAGTTGGAAATATCTACACCGCTGTCTGTGTATAGATGGCAATATCTACACCGCAATCTGTGCAAAGATGGAAGCATCTACAGCGCTATCTCTGTAAACATGGAAATACCTGCACCACTATCTGTACAAACCTGGAAATATCTAAACCGCCATCTGTATAGACATAGAAATATCTACACCGCCATCTGTATAAACATGGAAATATCTACACCGCTATATGTATAAATATGGAAATATCTATGCCGCTATCTCTAATAAACATGGAAATATCTACACAGCTGTCTGTATAAACATGGAAATATCTCCACTGCTATGTGTATAAACATGGAAATATCTACACCGCCATCTGTATAAATATGGAAATATCTACGCCGCTATCTCTGATAAACATGGAAATATCTACACAGCTGTCTGTATAAACATGGAAATATCTACACTGCTATGTCTATAAACATGGAAATATCTACAGCGCCATCTGTATAAACATGCAAATATCTACACAGTCATCTGTATAAACATGCAAATAAATACACCAGCATCTTTATAAACATGGAAATATCTACACTGCCTTCTGTATACACATGGAAATATCTACACAGCCATCTGTATAAACATGGACATATCTACACCGCTATCTGCATAAACATGGAAATATCTACACTGCTCTCTGTTTAAACATGGAAATATCTACATCACTATCTGTATAAACAGGGAATATCTCCACTGCTATCTGTATAAACATGGAAATATCTACAACGCTATCTGTATAAACATGGAAATATCTACAAAGCTAACTCTATAAACATGGAAATATATACACTGCCATCTGTATAAACATGGAAATATCTACACAGCCATCTGTATAAACATGGATATACCTACACCGCTATCTGTATAAATATGGAAATATATAATCCGCTATCTCTATAAACTTGGAAATACCTACACTATCTCTATAAACATGGAAATATCTACACCGCAGTGTCTTTAAACATGGATATATCAACACTGCCATCTCTATAAACATGAAAATATCTACACCGCCATCTCCAGAAACATGGAACTAACTACTCCGCAATCTCTATAAACATGGAAATATCTACACCGCTATATGTATAAACAAGGAAATATCTACACCGCCATCTGTATAAACATGGAAATGTCTACACCGCCATCTGTATAAACATGGAAATACCTACACCGCTATCTGTATAAACATGGAAATATCTACACAGCCATCTCTATAAACATGGAAATATCTACATCGCTATCTGTATAAACATGGAAATGGCCACACGGCTATCTGTATAAACATGGAAATATCTACACCGCCATCTGTAAAAACATGGAAGTATCTACACTGCCATCTTTATACTCATGGAAATATCTACACAGCCATCTGTAGAAACATGGAAATAACTACACCGCTTTCTCTATAAATATGGAAATAGCTACACCGTTTTCAGTATAAACACGGAAATATCTACACCGCTATCTGTATAAACACGGGAATATCTACACCAGTATCTGTATACACTTGGAAATATCTCCACGGCCATCTGTATAAAGATGGAAATATCTCCACCGCTATCTTTATAAACATGGAAATAACTCAACCGCTATCTGTATAAACATGGAAATATCTACATCGCTATCTGTATAAACATGGAAATATGTACATCGCTATCTGTATAAACATGGAAATATCTACACCGCTCTCTGTATAAACATGGAAATATCTACACCGCAATCTGTATAAACATGGAAATATCTTCAATGCTATCTGTGTAAACATGGAAATATCTACACAGCTAACTGTGTAAACTTGGAAATACCTACACAGCTATCTGTGTAAAGATGGAAATATCTACACTGCAATCTGTACAAAGATGGAAATATCTACACCGCTTTCTCTGTAAACATGGAAATATCTACATCGCCATCTGTATAAACATGGAAATATCTACAACGCCATCTGTGTAAACATTGAAATATCTACACTGCCAACTGTATAAACATGGAAATATCTACACAGCCATCTCTATAAACATGGAAATGTCTACATCGCTATCTGTATAAACATGGAAATAGCCACACTGATATCTGTGTAAACATGGAATTATCTACACCGCTATATATAGAAACATGGAAATATCTACAATGCAATCTCTGTAAACATGGAAATATCTGCACAGCTATCTGTGTAAAGTTGGAAATATCTACACCGCTGTCTGTGTAAAGATGGCAATATCTAAACCGCAATCTGTGCAAAGATGGAAGCATCTACACCGCTACCTCTGTAAACATGGAAATACCTACACCGCTATCTGTATAAACCTGGAAATATCTACACCGCCATCTCTATCAAAATGGAAATATCTACACCGCCATCTTTATAAACCTGGAAATATCTTCACCGCCACCTGCATAAACATGGAAATATCTACACCGCTATCAGTATAAACAAGGAAATATCTACAATGCTATCTCTGAAACATGTAAATATCTACACCGCTATGTGTATAAACATGGAAATATCTACACCGCTATCTGTATAAACATGGAAATATCTACACCGCTATCTGTATAAACATGGTAATATCTACACTGCTATCTGTAAAAACATGGAAATATCTCCACCGCTATCTGTATAAACATGGAAATATCTACAATGCTATCTCTGTAACATGGAAATATCTACACCGCTATCTGTATAAACATGGAAATATCTACACCGCCATCTGTATAAACATGGAAATATCTACACCGCTATCTGTATAAATATGGAAATATCTACACCGCTATCTCTAATAAACATGGAAATATCTACACAGCTGTCTGTATAAACATGGAAATATCTCCACTGCTTTGTCTATAAACATGGAAATATCTACACCGCCATCTGTATAAATGTGGAAATATCTACGCCGCTATCTCTAATAAACATAGAAATATCTACACTGCTGTCTGTATAAACATGGAAATATCTAGAGTGCTATCTCTATAAACATGGAAATAACTACACTGCAATCTGTATAAACATACAGATATCTACACAGTCATCTGTATAAACATGCAAATAACTACACCAGCATCTTTATAAACATGGAAATATCTACACTGCCTTCTGTATACACATGGAAATATCTACACAGACATCTGTATAAACATGGACATATCTACACAGCTATCTGCATAAACATGGAAATATCTACAACGCTCTCTGTTTAAACATGGAAATATCTACATCAGTATCTGTATAAACAGGGAATATCTCCACTGCTATCTGTATAAACATGGAAATATCTACAACGCTATCTGTATAAACATGGAAATATCTACAAATTTATCTGTATAAACATGGATATATCTACAAAGCTATCTGTGTAAACCTGGAAATATCTACGCAGCTATCTGTGTAAACTTGGAAACACCTACACAGCTATCTGTATAAAGATGGAAATAACTACACTGCAATCTATACAAAGATGGAAATATCTACACCGCTATCTCTGTAAACATGGAAATATCTACATTGCTATCTGTATAAACATGGAAATATGTACACCGCAATTGGTATAAACATGGAAATACCTACACCGCTATCTGTATAAATATGGAAATATCTAAACCGCTATCTCTATAAACTTGGAAATACCTACGCTATCTCTATAAACATGGAAATATCTACACCGCAGTGTCTTTAA
This sequence comes from Pan paniscus, assembly GCF_029289425.2. Taxonomy (NCBI): domain Eukaryota; kingdom Metazoa; phylum Chordata; class Mammalia; order Primates; family Hominidae; genus Pan; species Pan paniscus. The sequence goes on from NC_073256.2 coordinate 4,767,809, forward strand.
ACATGGATATATCAACACTGCCATCTCTATCAACATGGAAATATCTACACCGCTATCTGTATAAACATGGAAATATCTACACGGTTATCTGTATAAACCTGGAAATATCTACACCGCTATCTGTATAAACATGGAAATATCTACACCGCCATCTGTATAAACATGGATATATCTACACTGCCATCTGTATAAACATGGAAATGTCTACATCGCTATCTGTATAAACATGGAAATAGCCACACTGCTATCTCTATAAACTTGGAAAATCTACACCGCCATCTGTAAAGACTTGGAAATGTCTACACTGACATCTTTATACACATGGAAATATCCACACAGCCATCTGTATAAACATGGAAATAAATACACCGCTATCTCTATAAACATGGAAATACCTACACCGTTTTCAGTATAAACACGGAAATATCTACACCGGTATCTGTATAAACTTCAAAATATCTCCCCCGCCATCTGTATAAACATGGAAATATCTCCACCGCTATCTTTATAAACATGGAAATAACTTCACCGCTATCTGTATAAACATGGAAATATCTACACCGCTATCTGTATAAACATGGAAATATCTACACCGCTACCTGTATAAACATGGAAATATCTACACCGCTACCTGTATAAACATGGAAATATCTACACCGCTATCTGTATAAACATGGAAATATCTACACCGCTATCTGTATAAACATGGAAATATCTACACCGCTATCAGTGTAACGTGGAAATATCTACACCGCTATCTGTGTAAACATGGAAACATCTACACTGCTATCTGTATAAACATGGAAGTATATACACCGCTATCTGTATAAACATGGAAATATCTACACAGCCATCTCTATAAACATGGAAATATCTACATCGCTATCTGTATAAACATGGAAATGGCCACACGGCTATCTGTATAAACATGGAAATATCTACACCGCCATCTGTAAAAACATGGAAGTATCTACACTGCCATCTTTATACACATGGAAATATCTACACAGCCATCTGTAGAAACATGGAAATAACTACACCGCTATCTCTATAAACATGGAAATACCTACACCGTTTTCAGTATAAACACGGAAATATCTACACCGCTATCTGTATAAACACGGGAATATCTACACCGGTATCTGTATAAACTTGGAAATATCTCCACGGCCATCTGTATAAAGATGGAAATATCTCCACCGCTATCTTTATAAACATGGAAATAACAAAACCGCTATCTGTGTAAGCATGGAAATATGTACATCGTTATCTGTATAAACTTGGAAATATCTACATCGCTATCTGTATAAACATGGAAATATCTACACCGCTATCTGTATAAACATGGAAATATCTACAACGCTATCTGTATAAACATGGAAATATCTTCAACGCTAAATGTGTAAACATAGAAATATCTACACAGCTAACTGTGTAAACTTGGAAACACCTACACAGCTATCTGTATAAAGACGGAAATAACTACACTGCAATCTATACAAAGATGGAAATATCTACACCGCTATCTCTGTAAACATGGAAATATCTACATTGCTATCTGTATAAACATGGAAATATGTACACCGCAATCGGTATAAACATGGAAATACCTACACCGCTATCTGTATAAATATGGAAATATCTAAACCGCTATCTCTATAAACTTGGAAATACCTACGCTATCTCTATAAACATGGAAATATCTACACCGCAGTGTCTTTAAACATGGATATATCAACACTGCCATCTCTATCAACATGGAAATATCTACACCGCTATCTGTATAAACATGGAAATATCTACACGGTTATCTGCATAAACCTGGAAATATCTACACCGCTATCTGTATAAACATGGAAATATCTACACCGCCATCTGTATAAACATGGATATATCTACACTGCCATCTGTATAAACATGGAAATGTCTACATCGCTATCTGTATAAACATGGAAATAGCCACACTGCTATCTCTATAAACTTGGAAAATCTACACCGCCATCTGTAAAGACTTGGAAATATCTACACTGCCATCTTTATACACTTGGAAATATCCACACAGCCATCTGTATAAACATGGAAATAAATACACCGCTATCTCTATAAACATGGAAATACCTACACCGTTTTCAGTATAAACACGGAAATATCTACACCGGTATCTGTATAAACTTCGAAATATCTCCCCCGCCATCTGTATAAACATGGAAATATCTCCACCGCTATCTTTATAAACATGGAAATAACTTCACCGCTATCTGTATAAACATGGAAATATCTACACCGCTACCTGTATAAACATGGAAATATCTACACCGCTACCTGTACAAACATGGTAATATCTACACCGCTATCTGTATAAACATGGAAATATCTACACCGCTATCTGTATAAACATGGAAATATCTACACCGCTATCAGTGTAACGTGGAAATATCTACACCGCTATCTGTATAAACATGGAAATATCTACACTGCTATCTATATAAACATGGAAGTATATACACCGCTATCTGTATAAACATGGAAATATCTACACTGCCATCTCTATAAACATGGAAATATCTACATCGCTATCTGTATAAACATGGAAATGGCCACACGGCTATCTGTATAAACATGGAAATATCTACACCGCCATCTGTAAAAACATGGAAGTATCTACACTGCATTCTGTATACACATGGAATTATCTACACAGCCATCTGAATAAACATGGAAATATCTACACCGCTATCTGCATAAACATGGAAATATCTACACCGATCTCTTTATAAACATTGGAAATATGTACATCGCTATCTGTTTAAACAGGGAATATCTCCACTGCTATCTGTATAAACATGGAAATATCTACACCGCTACCTGTATAAACATGGAAATATCTACAAAGCTATCTGTATAAACATGGATACGTCTACAACGCTATCTGTGTAAACCTGGAAATACCTACGCAGCTATCTGTGTAAACTTGGAAATACCTACACAGCTGTCTGTGTGAAGATGGAAATATCTACACTGCAATCTGTACAAAGATGGAAATATCTACACCGCTATCTCTGTAAACATGGAAATATCTACCTTGCTATCTGTATAAACATGGAAATATCTACACAGCTATATGTATAAACAAGGAAATATCTTCACTGCCATCTGTACAAACAAGGAAATATCTACACTGCCATCTGTATAAACATGGAAATACCTACACCGCTATCTGTATAAATATGGAAATATCTAAACCGCTATCTCTACAAACTTGGAAATACCTACGCTATCTCTGTAAACATGGAAATATCTACACTGCAGTTTCTTTAAACATGGATACATCAACACCGCCATCTCTATAAACATGAAAATATCTACACCGCCATCTCCAGAAACATGGAACTAACTACACCGCAATCTCTATAAACATGGAAATATGTACACTGCTATATGTTTAAACAAGGAAATATCTACACCGCCATCTGTATAAACATGGAAATGTCTACACCGCCATCTGTATAAACATGGAAATACCTACACCGCTATCTATATAAACATGGAAATATCTACACAGCCATCTCTATAAACATGGAAATATCAACATCGCTATCTGTATAAACATGGAAATGGCCACACGGCTATCTGTATAAACATGGAAATATCTTCACCGCCATCTGTAAAAATATGGAAGTATCTACACTGCCTTCTTTATACACATGGAAATGTCTACACAGCCATCTGTAGAAACATGGAAATAACTTCACCGCTATCTCTATAAACATGTAATTACCTACTCCGTTTTCAGTATAAACACGGAAATATCTACACCGCTATCTGTATAAACACGGGAATATCTACACCGGTATCTGTATAAACTTGGAAATATCTCCACGGCCATCTGTATAAAGATGGAAATATCTCCACCGCTATCTTTATAAACATGGAAATAACTCAACCGCTATCTGAATAAACATGGAAATATCTACATCGCTATCTGTATAAACATGGAAATATCTACATCGCTATCTGTATAAACATGGAAATATCTACACCGCTATCTGTATAAACATGGAAATATCTACACCGCTATCTGTATAAACATGGAAATAACTTCAACGCTATCTGTGTAAACATGGAAATATCTACACAGCTAACTGTGTAAACTTGGAAATACCTACACAGCTATCTGTGTAAAGATGGAAATATCTACACCGCAATCTGTACAAAGATGGAAATATCTACACAGCTATCTCTGTAAACATGGAAATATCTACATCGCCGTCTGTATAAACATGGAAATATCTACAACGCCATCTGTGCAAACATTGAAATATGTACACTGCCAACTGTATAAACATGGAAATATCTACACAGCCATCTCTATAAACATGGAAATGTCTACATCCCTATCTGTATAAACATGGAAATAGCCACACTGATATCTGTGTAAACATGGAAGTATCTACACCGCTATATGTAGAAACATGGAAATATCTACAATGCAATCTCTGTAAACATGGAAATATCTGCACAGCTATCTGTGTAAAGTTGGAAATATCTACACCGCTGTCTGTGTAAAGATGGCAATATCTAAACCGCAATCTGTGCAAAGATGGAAGCATCTACACCGCTACCTCTGAAAACATGTAAATACCTACATCGCTATCTGTATAAACCTGGAAGTATGTACACCGCCATCTCTATCAAAATGGAAATATCTACACCACCATCTGTATAAACATGGAAATATCTACACCGCCATCAGTATAAACATGGAGATATCTACAATGCTCTCTTTATAAACATGGAAATAACTCCACCGCTATCTGTATAAACGTGGAAATATCTACACCGCTATCTGTATAAACATGGAAATATCTACACCGCCATCTGTATAAACGTGGAAATATCTACACCGCTATCACTATAAATATGGAAATATCTACGCCGCTATCTCTAATAAACATGGAAATATCTACACAGCTATCTGTATAAACATGGAAATATCTACACTGCTATGTCTATAAACATGGAAATATCTACACCGCCATCTGAATAAACACGCAAATATCTACACAGTCATCTGTATAAATATGGAAATAACTACACCAGCATCTTTGTAAACATGGAAATATCTACACTGCCTTCTGTATACACATGGAAATATCTACACAGCCATCCGTAAACATGGAAATATCTACACCGCTCTCTGTATAAACATGGAAATATCTACATCGCTATTTATATAAACAGGGAATATCTCCAATGCTATCTGTATAAACATGGAAATATCTACACCGCCGTCTGTATAAACATGGAAATATCTACACCGCCATCTGTAAAAACATGGAAATATCTACACTGCCATCTTTATGCACATGGAAATATCTGCACAACCATCTGAATAAACTTGGAAATATTACACCGCTATCTCTATAAACATGGAAATACCTACACCGTTTTCAGTATAAACATGGAAATATCTACACCTCTGTCTGTATAAACACGGAAATATCTACACCGGTATCTGTATAAACTTCGAAATATCTCCACCGCCATCTGTATAAACATGAAAATATCTTCTCCGCTATCTTTATAAACATGGAAATATCTTCACCGCTATCTGTATAAACATGGAGATATCTACACCGCTATCTGTATAAACATGGAAATATCTACACCGCTATCTGTATAAACATGGAAATATCTACACCGCTATCTGTATAAACATGGAAATATCTACACCGCTATCTGTATAAACATGGAAATATCTACACCGCTATCTGTATAAACATGGAAATATCTACACCGCTATCTGTGTAAAGTTGGAAATATCTACACCGCTGTCTGTGTATAGATGGCAATATCTACACCGCAATCTGTGCAAAGATGGAAGCATCTACAGCGCTATCTCTGTAAACATGGAAATACCTGCACCACTATCTGTACAAACCTGGAAATATCTAAACAGCCATCTGTATAGACATAGAAATATCTACACCGCCATCTGTATCAACATGGAAATATCTACACCGCTATATGTATAAATATGGAAATATCTATGCCGCTATCTCTAATAAACATGGAAATATCTACACAGCTGTCTGTATAAACATGGAAATATCTCCACTGCTATGTGTATAAACATGGAAATATCTACACCGCCATCTGTATAAATATTGAAATATCTACGCCGCTATCTCTGATAAACATGGAAATATCTACACAGCTGTCTGTATAAACATGTTAATATCTACACTGCTATGTCTATAAACATGGAAATATCTACAGCGCCATCTGTATAAACATGCAAATATCTACACAGTCATCTGTATAAACATGCAAATAAATACACCAGCATCTTTATAAACATGGAAATATCTACACTGCCTTCTGTATACACATGGAAATATCTACACAGCCATCTGTATAAACATGGACATAGCTACACCGCTATCTGCATAAACATGGAAATATCTACACTGCTCTCTGTTTAAACATGGAAATATCTACATCACTATCTGTATAAACAGGGAATATCTCCACTGCTATCTGTATAAACATGGAAATATCTACAACGCTATCTGTATAAACATGGAAATATCTACAAAGCTAACTCTATAAACATGGAAATATATACACTGCCATCTGTATAAACATGGAAATATCTGCACCGCCATCTGTATAAACATGGAAATACCTACACCGCTATCTGTATAAATATGGAAATATCTAATCCGCTATCTCTATAAACTTGGAAATATCTACACTATCTCTATAAACATGGAAATATCTACACCGCAGTGTCTTTAAACATGGATATATCAACACTGCCATCTCTATAAACATGAAAATATCTACACCGCCATCTCCAGAAACATGGAACTAACTACACCGCAATCTCTATAAACATGGAAATATCTACACCGCTATATGTATAAACAAGGAAATATCTACACCGCCATCTGTATAAACATGGAAATGTCTACACCGCCATCTGTATAAACATGGAAATACCTACACCGCTATCTGTATAAACATGGAAATATCTACACAGCCATCTCTATAAACATGGAAATATCTACATCGCTATCTGTATAAACATGGAAATGGCCACACGGCTATCTGTATAAACATGGAAATATCTACACCGCCATCTGTAAAAACATGGAAGTATCTACACTGCCATCTTTATACTCATGGAAATATCTACACAGCCATCTGTAGAAACATGGAAATAACTACACCGCTATCTCTATAAACATGGAATTACCTACTCCGTTTTCAGTATAAACACGGAAATATCTACACCGCTATCTGTATAAACACGGGAATATCTACACTGGTATCTGTATGAACTTGGAAATATCTCCACGGCCATCTGTATAAAGATGGAAATATCTCCACCGCTATCTTTATAAACATGGAAATAACTCAACCGCTATCTGAATAAACATGGAAATATCTACATCGCTATCTGTATAAACATGGAAATATCTACATCGCTATCTGTATAAACATGGAAATATCTACACCGCTATCTGTATAAACATGGAAATATCTACACCGCTATCTGTATAAACATGGAAATAACTTCAACGCTATCTGTGTAAACATGGAAATATCTACACAGCTAACTGTGTAAACTTGGAAATACCTACACAGCTATCTGTGTAAAGATGGAAATATCTACACCGCAATCTGTACAAAGATGGAAATATCTACACAGCTATCTCTGTAAACATGTTAATATCTACATCGCCGTCTGTATAAACATGGAAATATCTACAACGCCATCTGTGCAAACATTGAAATATGTACACTGCCAACTGTATAAACATGGAAATATCTACACAGCCATCTCTATAAACATGGAAATGTCTACATCCCTATCTGTATAAACATGGAAATAGCCACACTGATATCTGTGTAAACATGGAAGTATCTACACCGCTATATGTAGAAACATGGAAATATCTACAATGCAATCTCTGTAAACATGGAAATATCTGCACAGCTATCTGTGTAAAGTTGGAAATATCTACACCGCTGTCTGTGTAAAGATGGCAATATCTAAACCGCAATCTGTGCAAAGATGGAAGCATCTACACCGCTACCTCTGAAAACATGTAAATACCTACACCGCTATCTGTATAAACCTGGAAGTATGTACACCGCCATCTCTATCAAAATGGAAATATCTACACCACCATCTGTATAAACATGGAAATATCTACACCGCCATCAGTATAAACATGGAGATATCTACAATGCTCTCTTTATAAACATGGAAATAACTCCACCGCTATCTGTATAAACGTGGAAATATCTACACCGCTATCTGTATAAACATGGAAATATCTACACCGCCATCTGTATAAACGTGGAAATATCTACACCGCTATCACTATAAATATGGAAATATCTACGCCGCTATCTCTAATAAACATGGAAATATCTACACAGCTATCTGTATAAACATGGAAATATCTACACTGCTATGTCTATAAACATGGAAATATCTACACCGCCATCTGAATAAACACGCAAATATCTACACAGTCATCTGTATAAATATGGAAATAACTACACCAGCATCTTTGTAAACATGGAAATATCTACACTGCCTTCTGTATACACATGGAAATATCTACACAGCCATCCGTAAACATGGAAATATCTACACCGCTCTCTGTATAAACATGGAAATATCTACATCGCTATTTATATAAACAGGGAATATCTCCAATGCTATCTGTATAAACATGGAAATATCTACACCGCCGTCTGTATAAACATGGAAATATCTACACCGCCATCTGTAAAAACATGGAAATATCTACACTGCCATCTTTATGCACATGGAAATATCTGCACAACCATCTGAATAAACTTGGAAATAAATACACCCCTATCTCTATAAACATGGAAATACCTACACCGTTTTCAGTATAAACATGGAAATATCTACACCTCTGTCTGTATAAACACGGAAATATCTACACCGGTATCTGTATAAACTTCGAAATATCTCCACCGCCATCTGTATAAACATGGAAATATCTTCTCCGCTATCTTTATAAACATGGAAATATCTTCACCGCTATCTGTATAAACATGGAGATATCTACACCGCTATCTGTATAAACATGGAAATATCTACACCGCTATCTGTATAAACATGGAAATATCTACACCGCTATCTGTATAAACATGGAAATATCTACACCGCTATCTGTATAAACATGGAAATATCTACACCGCTATCTGTATAAACATGGAAATATCTACACCGCTATGTGTGTAAAGTTGGAAATATCTACACCGCTGTCTGTGTATAGATGGCAATATCTACACCGCAATCTGTGCAAAGATGGAAGCATCTACAGCGCTATCTCTGTAAACATGGAAATACCTGCACCACTATCTGTACAAACCTGGAAATATCTAAACCGCCATCTGTATAGACATAGAAATATCTACACCGCCATCTGTATCAACATGGAAATATCTACACAGCTATATGTATAAATATGGAAATATCTATGCCGCTATCTCTAATAAACATGGAAATATCTACACAGCTGTCTGTATAAACATGGAAATATCTCCACTGCTATGTGTATAAACATGGAAATATCTACACCGCCATCTGTATAAATATGGAAATATCTACGCCGCTATCTCTGATAAACATGGAAATATCTACACAGCTGTCTGTATAAACATGGAAATATCTACACTGCTATGTCTATAAACATGGAAATATCTACAGCGCCATCTGTATAAACATGCAAATATCTACACAGTCATCTGTATAAACATGCAAATAAATACACCAGCATCTTTATAAACATGGAAATATCTACACTGCCTTCTGTATACACATGGAAATATCTACACAGCCATCTGTATAAACATGGACATATCTACACTGCTATCTGCATAAACATGGAAATATCTACACTGCTCTCTGTTTAAACATGGAAATATCTACATCACTATCTGTATAAACAGGGAATATCTCCACTGCTATCTGTATAAACATGGAAATAACTACAACGCTATCTGTATAAACATGGAAATATCTACAAAGCTAACTCTATAAACATGGAAATATATACACTGCCATCTGTATAAACATGGAAATATCTACACCGCCATCTGTATAAACATGGAAATACCTACACCGCTATCTGTATAAATATGGAAATATCTAATCCGCTATCTCTATAAACTTGAAAATATCTACACTATCTCTATAAACATGGAAATATCTACACCGCAGTGTCTTTAAACATGGATATATCAACACTGCCATCTCTATAAACATGAAAATATCTACACCGCCATCTCCAGAAACATGGAACTAACTACACCGCAATCTCTATAAACATGGAAATATCTACACCGCTATATGTATAAACAAGGAAATATCTACACCGCCATCTGTATAAACATGGAAATGTCTACACCGCCATCTGTATAAACAGGGAAATACCTACACCGCTATCTGTATAAACATGGAAATATCTACACAGCCATCTCTATAAACATGGAAATATCTACATCGCTATCTGTATAAACATGGAAATGGCCACACGGCTATCTGTATAAACATGGAAATATCTACACCGCCATCTGTAAAAACATGGAAGTATCTACACTGCCATCTTTATACTCATGGAAATATCTACACAGCCATCTGTAGAAACATGGAAATAACTACACCGCTTTCTCTATAAATATGGAAATAGCTACACCGTTTTCAGTATAAACACGGAAATATCTACACCGCTATCTGTATAAACACGGGAATATCTACACCAGTATCTGTATACACTTGGAAATATCTCCACGGCCATCTGTATAAAGATGGAAATATCTCCACCGCTATCTTTATAAACATGGAAATAACTCAACCGCTATCTGTATAAACATGGAAATATCTACATCGCTATCTGTATAAACATGGAAATATGTACATCGCTATCTGTATAAACATGGAAATATCTACACCGCTCTCTGTATAAACATGGAAATATCTACACCGCTATCTGTATAAACATGGAAATATCTTCAATGCTATCTGTGTAAACATGGAAATATCTACACAGCTAACTGTGTAAACTTGGAAATACCTACACAGCTATCTGTGTAAAGATGGAAATATCTACACTGCAATCTGTACAAAGATGGAAATATCTACACCGCTTTCTCTGTAAACATGGAAATATCTACATCGCCATCTGTATAAACATGGAAATATCTACAACGCCATCTGTGTAAACATTGAAATATCTACACTGCCAACTGTATAAACATGGAAATATCTACACAGCCATCTCTATAAACATGGAAATGTCTACATCGCTATCTGTATAAACATGGAAATAGCCACACTGATATCTGTGTAAACATGGAATTATCTACACCGCTATATATAGAAACATGGAAATATCTACAATGCAATCTCTGTAAACATGGAAATATCTGCACAGCTATCTGTGTAAAGTTGGAAATATCTACACCGCTGTCTGTGTAAAGATGGCAATATCTAAACCGCAATCTGTGCAAAGATGGAAGCATCTACACCGCTACCTCTGTAAACATGGAAATACCTACACCGCTATCTGTATAAACCTGGAAATATCTACACCGCCATCTCAATCAAAATGGAAATATCTACACCGCCATCTTTATAAACCTGGAAATATCTTCACCGCCACCTGCATAAACATGGAAATATCTACACCGCTATCAGTATAAACAAGGAAATATCTACAATGCTATCTCTGAAACATGTAAATATCTACACCGCTATCTGTATAAACATGGAAATATCTACACCGCTATCTGTATAAACATGGAAATATCTACACCGCTATCTGTATAAACATGGTAATATCTACACTGCTATCTGTAAAAACATGGAAATATCTACAATGCTATCTCTGTAACATGGAAATATCTACACCGCTATCTGTATAAACATGGAAATATCTACACCGCCATCTGTATAAACATGGAAATATCTACACCGCTATCTGTATAAATATGGAAATATCTACACCGCTATCTCTAATAAACATGGAAATATCTACACAGCTGTCTGTATAAACATGGAAATATCTCCACTGCTTTGTCTATAAACATGGAAATATCTACACCGCCATCTGTATAAATATGGAAATATGTACGCCGCTATCTCTAATAAACATAGAAATATCTACACTGCTGTCTGTATAAACATGGAAATATCTAGAGTGCTATCTCTATAAACATGGAAATATCTACACTGCAATCTGTATAAACATACAGATATCTACACAGTCATCTGTATAAACATGCAAATAACTACACCAGCATCTTTATAAACATGGAAATATCTACACTGCCTTCTGTATACACATGGAAATATCTACACAGACATCTGTATAAACATGGACATATCTACACCGCTATCTGCATAAACATGGAAATAAGTACAACGCTCTCTGTTTAAACATGGAAATATCTACATCACTATCTGTATAAACAGGGAATATCTCCACTGCTATCTGTATAAACATGGAAATATCTACAACGCTATCTGTATAAACATGGAAATATCTACAAAGCTATCTGTATAAACATGGATATATCTACAAAGCTATCTGTGTAAACCTGGAAATATCTACGCAGCTATCTGTGTAAACTTGGAAACACCTACACAGCTATCTGTATAAAGATGGAAATAACTACACTGCAATCTATACAAAGATGGAAATATCTACACCGCTATCTCTGTAAACATGGAAATATCTACATTGCTATCTGTATAAACATGGAAAAATGTACACCGCAATCGGTATAAACATGGAAATACCTACACCGCTATGTGTATAAATATGGAAATATCTAAACCGCTATCTCTATAAACTTGGAAATACCTACGCTATCTCTATAAACATGGAAATATCTACACCGCAGTGTCTTTAAACATGGATATATCAACACTGCCATCTCTATCAACCTGGAAATATCTACACCGCTATCTGTATAAACATGGAAATATCTACACCGCCATCTGTATAAACATGGATATATCTACACTGCCATCTGTATAAACATGGAAATGTCTACATCGCTATCTGTATAAACATGGAAATAGCCACACTGCTATCTCTATAAACTTGGAAAATCTACACCGCCATCTGTAAAGACTTGGAAATATCTACACTGCCATCTTTGTACACATGGAAATATCCACACAGCCATCTGTATAAACATGGAAATAAATACACCGCTATCTCTATAAACATGGAAATACCTACACAGTTTTCAGTATAAACACGGAAATATCTACACCGCTATCTTTATAAACATGGAAATAACTTCACCGCTATCTGTATAAACATGGAAATATCTACACCGCTATCTGTATAAACATGGAAATATCTACACCGCTACCTGTATAAACATGGAAATATCTGCACCGCTACCTGTATAAACATGGAAATATCTACACCGCTATCTGTATAAACATGGAAATATCTACACCGCTATCTGTATAAACATGGAAATATCTACACCGCTATCAGTGTAACGTGGAAATATCCACACCGCTATCTGTATAAACATGGAAATATCTACACTGCTATCTGTATAAACATGGAAGTATATACACCACTATCTGTATAAACATGGAAATATCTACACAGCCATCTCTATAAACATGGAAATATCTACATCGCTATCTGTATAAACATGGAAATGGCCACACGGCTATCTGTATAAACATGGAAATATCTACACCGCCATCTGTAAAAACATGGAAGTATCTACACTGCCATCTTTATACACATGGAAATATCTACACAGCCATCTGTAGAAACATGGAAATAACTACACCGCTATCTCTATAAACATGGAAATACCTACACCGTGTTCAGTATAAACACGGAAATATCTACACCGCTATGTGTATAAACACGGGAATATCTACACCGGTATCTGTATAAACTTGGAAATATCTCCACGGCCATCTGTATGAAGATGGAAATATCTCCACCGCTATCTTTATAAACATGGAAATAACAAAACCGCTATCTGTGTAAACATGGAAATATCTACATCGTTATCTGTATAAACTTGGAAATATCTACATCGCTATCTGTATAAACATGGAAATATCTACACCGCTATCTGTATAAACATGGAAATATCTACAACGCTATCTGTATAAACATGGAAATATCTTCAACGCTAAATGTGTAAACATAGAAATATCTACACAGCTAACTGTGTAAACTTGGAAATACCTACACAGCTATCTGTATAAACATGGAAATATCTACACAGCCATCTCTATAAACATGGAAATATCTACACCGCTCTCTGTATAAACATGGAAATATCTACATCGCTATTTATATAAACAGGGAATATCTCCAATGCTATCTGTATAAACATGGAAATATCTACACCGCCGTCTGTATAAACATGGAAATATCTACACCGCCATCTGTAAAAACATGGAAATATCTACACTGCCATCTTTATGCACATGGAAATATCTGCACAACCATCTGAATAAACTTGGAAATAAATACACCGCTAACTCTATAAACATGGAAATACCTACACCGTTTTCAGTATAAACACGGAAATATCTACACCGCAGTGTCTTTAAACATGGATATAAAAACACTGCCATCTCTATCAACATGGAAATATCTACACCGCTATCTGTATAAACATGGAAATATCTACAACGCTATCTGTATAAACATGGAAATATCTTCAACGCTAAATGTGTAAACATAGAAATATCTACACAGCTAACTGTGTAAACTTGGAAACACCTACACAGCTATCTGTATAAAGACGGAAATAACTACACTGCAATCTATACAAAGATGGAAATATCTACACCGCTATCTCTGTAAACATGGAAATATCTACATTGCTATCTGTATAAACATGGAAATATGTACACCGCAATCGGTATAAACATGGAAATACCTACACCGCTATCTGTATAAATATGGAAATATCTAAACCGCTATCTCTATAAACTTGGAAATACCTACGCTATCTCTATGAACATGGAAATATCTACACCGCAGTGTCTTTGAACATGGATATATCAACACTGCCATCTCTATCAACATGGAAATATCTACACCGCTATCTGTATAAACATGGAAATATCTACACGGTTATCTGTATAAACCTGGAAATATCTACACCGCTATCTGTATAAACATGGAAATATCTACACCACCATCTGTATAAACATGGATATATCTACACTGCCATCTGTATAAACATGGAAATGTCTACATCGCTATCTGTATAAACATGGAAATAGCCACACTGCTATCTCTATAAACTTGGAAAATCTACACCGCCATCTGTAAAGACTTGGAAATATCTACACTGCCATCTTTATACACATGGAAATATCCACACAGCCATCTGTATAAACATGGAAATAAATACACCGCTATCTCTATAAACATGGAAATACCTACACCGTTTTCAGTATAAACACGGAAATATCTACACCGGTATCTGTATAAACTTCGAAATATCTCCCCCGCCATCTGTATAAACATGGAAATATCTCCACCGCTATCTTTATAAACATGGAAATAACTTCACCGCTATCTGTATAAACATGGAAATATCTACACCGCTACCTGTATAAACATGGAAATATCTACACCGCTACCTGTACAAACATGGAAATATCTACACCGCTATCTGTATAAACATGGAAATATCTACACCGCTATCTGTATAAACATGGAAATATCTACACCGCTATCAGTGTAACGTGGAAATATCTACACCGCTATCTGTATAAACATGGAAATATCTACACTGCTATCTATATAAACATGGAAGTATATACACCGCTATCTGTATAAACATGGAAATATCTACACAGCCATCTCTATAAACATGGAAATATCTACATCGCTATCTGTATAAACATGGAAATGGCCACACGGCTATCTGTATAAACATGGAAATATCTACACCGCCATCTGTAAAAACATGGAAGTATCTACACTGCATTCTGTATACACATGGAATTATCTACACAGCCATCTGAATAAACATGGAAATATCTACACCGCTATCTGCATAAACATGGAAATATCTACACCGATCTCTTTATAAACATTGGAAATATGTACATCGCTATCTGTTTAAACAGGAAATATCTCCACTGCTATCTGTATAAACATGGAAATATCTACACCGCTACCTGTATAAACATGGAAATATCTACAAAGCTATCTGTATAAACATGGATACGTCTACAACGCTATCTGTGTAAACCTGGAAATACCTACGCAGCTATCTGTGTAAACTTGGAAATACCTACACAGCTGTCTGTGTGAAGATGGAAATATCTACACTGCAATCTGTACAAAGATGGAAATATCTACACCGCTATCTCTGTAAACATGGAAATATCTACCTTGCTATCTGTATAAACATGGAAATATCTACACAGCTATATGTATAAACAAGGAAATATCTTCACTGCCATCTGTACAAACAAGGAAATATCTACACCGCCATCTGTATAAACATGGAAATACCTACACCGCTATCTGTATAAATATGGAAATATCTAAACCGCTATCTCTACAAACTTGGAAATACCTACGCTATCTCTGTAAACATGGAAATATCTACACTGCAGTTTCTTTAAACATGGATACATCAACACCGCCATCTCTATAAACATGAAAATATCTACACCGCCATCTCCAGAAACATGGAACTAACTACACCGCAATCTCTATAAACATGGAAATATGTACACTGCTATATGTTTAAACAAGGAAATATCTACACCGCCATCTGTATAAACATGGAAATGTCTACACCGCCATCTGTATAAACATGGAAATACCTACACCGCTATCTATATAAACATGGAAATATCTACACAGCCATCTCTATAAACATGGAAATATCAACATCGCTATCTGTATAAACATGGAAATGGCCACACGGCTATCTGTATAAACATGGAAATATCTTCACCGCCATCTGTAAAAATATGGAAGTATCTACACTGCCTTCTTTATACACATGGAAATGTCTACACAGCCATCTGTAGAAACATGGAAATAACTTCACCGCTATCTCTATAAACATGGAATTACCTACTCCGTTTTCAGTATAAACACGGAAATATCTACACCGCTATCTGTATAAACAGGGGAATATCTACACCGGTATCTGTATAAACTTGGAAATATCTCCACGGCCATCTGTATAAAGATGGAAATATCTCTACCGCTATCTTTATAAACATGGAAATAACTCAACCGGTATCTGAATAAACATGGAAATATCTACATCGCTATCTGTAGAAACATGGAAATATCTACATCGCTATCTGTATAAACATGGAAATATCTATACCGCTATCTGTATAAACATGGAAATATCTACACCGCTATCTGTATAAACATGGAAATAACTTCAACGCTATCTGTGTAAACATGGAAATATCTACACAGCTAACTGTGTAAACTTGGAAATACCTACACAGCTATCTGTGTAAAGATGGAAATATCTACACCGCAATCTGTACAAAGATGGAAATATCTACACAGCTATCTCTGTAAACATGGAAATATCTACATCGCCGTCTGTATAAACATGGAAATATCTACAACGCCATCTGTGCAAACATTGAAATATGTACACTGCCAACTGTATAAACATGGAAATATCTACACAGCCATCTCTATAAACATGGAAATGTCTACATCCCTATCTGTATAAACATGGAAATAGCCACACTGATATCTGTGTAAACATGGAAGTATCTACACCGCTATATGTAGAAACATGGAAATATCTACAATGCAATCTCTGTAAACATGGAAATATCTGCACAGCTATCTGTGTAAAGTTGGAAATATCTACACCGCTGTCTGTGTAAAGATGGCAATATCTAAACCACAATCTGTGCAAAGATGGAAGCATCTACACCGCTACCTCTGAAAACATGGAAATACCTACACCGCTATCTGTATAAACCTGGAAATATCTACACCGCCATCTCTATCAAAATGGAAATATCTACACCGCCATCTGTATAAACATGGAAATATCTACACCGCCACCTGTATAAACATGGAAATATCTACACCCCTATCTGTATAAACATGGAAATATCTACACCCCTATCTGTATAAACATGGAAATATCTAAAATGCTATATCTGTAACATGGAAATATCTACACTGCTATCTGTATAAACATGGAAATATCTACACCGCTATCTGTATAAACATGGAAATATCTACGCCACTATCTGTATAAACATGGTAATATCTACACTACTATCTGTAAAAACATGTAAATATCTACACCGCTATCTGTATAAACATGGAAATATCTACACAGCTATCTGTATAAACATGCAAATATCTACAATGTTATCTCTGTAAACATGGCAATATCTACACACCTATCTGTGTAAATTTGGAAATAACTACACCGCTATCTGTGTAAAGATGTCAATATCTACACCGCAATCTGTGCAAAGATGGAAATATCTGCACTGCTATCTCTGTAAACATGGAAATATCTACACCGCTATATGTATAAACATGGAAATATCTACACTGCTATATATATAAACAAGGTAATATCTACACTGCCATCTGTATAAACATGGAAATATCTACACCGCCATCTGTATAAACATGGAAATACCTACACCGCTATCTGTGTAAACATGGAAATATCTACATGGCCATCTCTATAAACATGGAAATACCTACATCGCTATCTGTATAAACATGGAAATGGCCACACGGCTATCTGTATAAACATGGAAATATCTACACCGCCGTCTGTAAAAACATGGAAGTCTCTACACTGCCATCTTTATACACATGGAAATATCTACAGAGCCATCTGTATAAACATGGAAATATCTACACCGCTATCTGTATAACCATGGAAATATCTACACCTCTATCTGTATAAACATGGAGATATCTACACTGCTATCTGTATAAACATGGAAATATCTACAATGCAATCTCTGTAAACATGGAAATATCTACACAGCTATCTGTGTAAAGTTGGAAATATCTACACAGCTGTCTGTGTATAGATGGCAATAACTACACTGCAATCTGTGCAAATATGGAAGCATCTACACCGCTATCTCTGTAAACATGGAAATAGCTACACCGCTATCTGTATAAACCTGGAAATATCTACACCGCCATCTCTATCAAAATGGAAATATCTACACCGCCATCTGTATAAACATGGAAATACCTACACCGCCATCTATATAAACACGGAAATATCTACACCGCTATCTTTTTAAACATTGAAATAAGCCCACCACTATCTGTATAAACATGGAAATAACTACACCGCTATCTGTATGAACATGGAAGTATCTTCACCGCTATGTGTACAAACATGGAAATATCTACACCGCCATCTGTATAAACATGTAAATATCTACACAGCAATCTGTATAAACATGGAAATAACTACACCACCATCTTTATAAACATGGAAATATCTACATTGCCATGTGTATACACGTGGAAATATCTACACAGCGATCTGTATAAGCATGGAAATATCTACACCGCTATCTGCATAAACATGGAAATATCTACACCGCTCTCTGTATAAACATGGAAATATCTACATCGCTATCTGCACAAACAGGGAATATCTCCACGGCTATCTGTATTAACATGGAAATACCTACACCGCTATCTGTATAAACATGGAATTATCTACACAGCTATCTGTGTAAACTTGAAAATACGTACACAGCTATCTGTGTAAACATGGAAATATCTACACCGCAATCTGTACAAAGATGGAAATATTTACACCGCTATCTCTGTAAACATGGAAATATCTACACCGCTATCTGTATAAACATGGAAATATCTACACTGCTATCTGTATAAACATGGAAATATCTACAATGCAATCTCTGTAAACATGGAAATATCTTCACAGCTATGTGTGTAAAGTTGGAAATATCTACACCGCTGTCTGTGTATAGATGGCAATAACTACACCGCAATCTGTGCAAAGATGGAAGCATCTACACCGCTATCTCTGTGTACATGGAAATACCTAAACCGCGATCTGTATAAACCTGGAAATATCTATAGCGCCATTTCTATCAAAATGTTAATATCTACACCGCCATCTGTATAAAGATGGTAATATCTACACCGCTATCTTTATAAACATGGAAATAACTCCACTGCTATCTGTATAAACATGGAAATATCTACACCGCTATCTGTATAAACATGGAAATATCTACACCGCCATCTGTATAAACATGGAAATATCTACACCGCCATCTGTATAAACATGGAAATATCTACACCGCTATCTTTATAAACATGGAAATAACTCCACCGCTATCTGTATAAACATGGAAATATCTACACTGCTATCTGTATAAACATGGAAATATCTACACTGCTATCTGTATAAACATGGAAATATCTACACTGCTATCTGTATAAACATGGAAGTATCTACACTGCTATCTGTATAAACATGGAAATATCTACAATGCAATCTCTGTAAACATGGAAATATCTACACAGCTATCTGTGTAATGTTGGAAATATCTACACCGCTGTCTGTGTATAGATGGCAATATCTACACCGCATTCTGTGCAAAGATGGAAGAATCTACACCGCTATCTCTGTAAACATGGAAATAACTACACCGCTATCTGTATAAACCTGGAAATACCTACACCGCCATCTCTATCAAAATGAAAATACCTACACCACCTTCTGTATAAACATGGAAATATCTACGCCGCCATCTGTATAAACATGGAAATATGTACACCGCTATCTTTATAAACATGGAAATAACTCTAATAGCTATCTGTATAAACATGGAAATATCTACTCCGCTATCTGTATAAACATGGAAATATCTACACCGCTATCTGTATAACCATGGAAATATCTACACCGCTATCTGTATAAACATGGAGATATCTACACTGCTCTCTGTATAAACATGGAAATATCTACAATGCAATCTCTGTAAACATGGAAATATCTACACAGTTATCTGTGTAAAGTTGGAAATATCTACACAGCTGTCTGTGTATAGATGGCAATAACTACACTGCAATCTGTGCAAATATGGAAGCATCTACACCACTATCTCTGTAAACATGGAAATAGCTACACCGCTATCTGTATAAACCTGGAAATATCTACACCGCCATCTCTATCAAAATGGAAATATCTACACCGCCATCTGTATAAAGATGGAAATATCTACACCGCCATCTGTATAAACATGGAAATATCTACACCGCTATCTTTATAAACATGGAAATAACTCCACCGCTATCTGCATAAACATGGAAATATCTACACTGCTCTCTGTATAAACATGGAAATATCTACACCTCTATCTGTACAAACATGGAAATACCTACACCGCCATCTGTATAAACACGGAAATATCTACACCGCTATCTTATAAACATTGAAATAAGTCCACCGCTATCTGTATAAACATGGAAATATCTACACCGCTATCTTTATAAACGTGGAAATAACTTCACTGCTATTTGTATAAACATGGAAATATCTACACAGCTATCTGTATAAACATGGAAATAACTACACCGCTATCTGTATAAACATGGAAATATCTACACCGCCATTTGTATAAACATGGAAATATCTACACCGCCATCTGTATAAACATGGAAATATCTACACCGCTATCTTTATAAACATGGAAATAACTCCACCGCTATGTGTATAAACATGCAAATATCTACACTGCTATCTGTATAAACATGGAAATATCTACGCTGCTATCTGTATAAACATGGAAATATCTACACTGCTATCTGTATAAACATGGAAGTATCTACACTGCTATCTGTATAAACATGGAAATATCTACAATGCAATCTCTGTAAACATGGAAATATCTACACAGCTATCTGTGTAAAGTTGGAAATATCTACACCGCTGTCTGTGTATAGATGGCAATATCTACACCGCATTCTGTGCAAAGATGGAAGAATCTACACCGCTATCTCTGTAAACATGGAAATAACTACACCGCTATCTGTATAAACCTGGAAATACCTACACCGCCATCTCTATCAAAATGAAAATACCTACACCACCTTCTGTATAAACATGGAAATATCTACGCCGCCATCTGTATAAACAAGGAAATATGTACACCGCTATCTTTATAAACATGGAAATAACTCTAATAGCTATCTTTATAAACATGGAAATATCTACTCCGCTATCTGTATAAACATGGAAATAACTACACCGCTATCTGTATAACCATGGAAATATCTACACCGCTATGTGTATAAACATGGAGATACCTACACCGCTATCTGTATAAACATGGAAATATCTACAATGCAATCTCTGTAAACATGGAAATATCTACACAGCTATCTGTGTAAAGTTGGAAATATCTACACAGCTGTCTGTGTATAGATGGCAATAACTACACTGCAATCTGTGCAAATATGGAAGCATCTACACCGCTATCTCTGTAAACATGGAAATAGCTACACCGCTATCTGTATAAACCTGGAAATATCTACACCGCCATCTCTATCAAAATGGAAGTATCTACACCGCCATCTGTATAAACATGGAAATATCTACACCGCTATCTTTATAAACATGGAAATAAATCCACCGCTATCTGCATAAACATGGAAATATCTACACCGCTCTCTGTATAAACATGGAAATATCTACACCTCTATCCGTATAAACATGGAAATACCTACACCGCCATCTGTATAAACACGGAAATATCTACACCGCAATCTTATAAACATTGAAATAAGTCCACCGCTATCTGTATAAACATGGAAATATCTACACCACTATCTGTATGAACATGGAAATATCTTCACAGCTATGTGTACAAACATGGAAATATCTACACCGACATCTGTATAAACATGTAAATATCTACACAGCCATCTGTATAAACATGGAAATAACTACACCACCATCTTTATAAACATGGAAATATCTACATTGCCATGTGTATACACGTGGAAATATCTACACAGCCATCTGTATAAGCATGGAAATATCTACACCGCTATCTGCATAAACATGGAAATATCTACACCGCTCTCTGTATAAACATGGAAATATCTACATCGCTATCTGTACAAACAGGGAATATCTCCACTGCTATCTGTATTAACATGGAAATACCTACACGGCTATCTGTATAAACATGGAAATATCTACACAGCTATTCGTGTAAACTTGGAAATACGTACACAGCTATCTGTGTAAAGATGGAAATGTCTTCACCGCAATCTGTACAAAGATGTAAATATTTACACCGCTATCTCTGTAAACATGGAAATATCTACACCGCTATCTGTATAAACATGGGAATACCTACACCGCCATCTGTATAAACATGGAAATATCTACACTGCCACCTGTATAAACATGGAAATATCTACACAGCCATCTGTAAAAAAATGGAAATATCTACACCGGCATCTGTAAAAACATGGAAATATCTACACAGCCATCTGTATAAACATGGAAATAAATACACCGCTATCTCTATAAACATGGAAATACCTACACCGTTTTCAGTATAAACATGGAAATATCTACACCGCAGTCTGTATAAACATGGAAATATCTACACCCGTATCTGTAGAAACTTCAAAATGTCTCCACCACCATCTGTATAAACATGGAAATATCTACCCCGCCATCTCTATCAAAATGGAAATATCTACACCGCTATCTGTATAAACATGGAAATATCTACACCGCTATCTGTTTAAACATGGAAATATCTACACTGCTATCTGTAAAAACATGTAAATATCTACAACTCTGTCTGTATATACATGGAAATATCTACACCGCTATCTGTATAAACATGGAAATATCTACAATGATATCTCTGTGAACATGGAAATATCTTCACAGATATCTGTGTAAAGTTGGAAATATCTACACCGCTATCTGTGTAAAGATGGCAATATCTACACCGCAATCTGTGCAAAGATGGAAACATCTGCACTACTATCTCTCCAAACATGGAAATATCTACACCGCTATCGGTATAAACATGGAAATATCTACACCGCCATCTGTATCAAAATGGAAATATCTACACCGCCATCTGTATGAACATGGAAATATCTACACCGCCATCTGTATAAACATGGAAATATCTACACCGCTATCTGTATAAATATGGAAATATCTACACCGCTATCTCTAATAAACATGGAAATATCTACACAGCTGTCTGTATAAACATGGAAATATCTACACTGCTATGTCTATAGACATGGAATTATCTACAACGGCAGCTGTATAAACATGCAAATATCTACACAGTCATCAGTATAAACATGCAAATAACTACACCAGTATCTTTATAAACATGGAAATATCTACACTGCATTCTGTATACACATGGAATTATCTACACAGCCATCTGAATAAACATGGAAATATCTACACCGCTATCTGCATAAACATGGAAATATCTACACCGATCTCTGTATAAACATTGGAAATATGTACATCGCTATCTGTTTAAACAGGGAATATCTCCACTTCTATCTGTATAAACATGGAAATATCTACACCGCTAACTGTATAAACATGGAAATATCTACAAAGCTATCTGTATAAACATGGATACGTCTACAACGCTATCTGTGTAAACCTGGAAATACCTACACTGCTATCTTTGTTAACATGGAAATAAGTCCACCTCTATCTGTATAAACATGGAAATATCTACACCGCTATCTTTATAAACATGGAAATAAGTCCACGGCTATCTGTATAAACATGGAAATATCTACACCGCTATCTGTATAAACATGGAAATATCTACACCGCCATATGTATAAACATGCAAATATCTACACAGCCATCTGTATAACCATGGAAATAATTACACCACCATCTTTATAAACATGGAAATATCTACATTGCCATCTGTATACACGTGGAAATATCTACACAGCCATGTATATAAGCATGGAAATATCTACAACGCTATCTGCATAAACATGGAAATATCTACAACGCTCTCTGTGTAAACATGGAATTATCTACATTGCTATCTGTACAAACAGGGAATATCTCCACTGCTATCTGTATTAACATGGAAATACATACACCGCTATCTGTATAAACATGGAAATATCTACACAGCTATCTGTGTAAACTTGGAAATACCTACACAGCTATCTGTGTAAAGATGGAAATGTCTTCACCGCAATCTGTACAAAGATGGAAGTATCTACACCGCTATCTCTGAAAACATGGAAATATCTACATTGCTATCTGTATAAACATGGAAATATCTACACCTCCATCTGTATCAAAATGGAAATATCTACACCGCCATCTGTATGAACATGGAAATATCTACACCGCCATCAGTATAAACATGGAAATATCTACACTGCTATCTGTATAAATATGGAGATATCTACACCGCTATCTCTAATAAACATGGAAATATCTACACCGCCATCTGTATGAACATGGAAATATCTACACCGCAATCTGTATAAACATGCAAATATCTACACAGTCATCTGTATAAACATGCAAATAACTACACCAGCATCTTTATAAACATGGAAATATCTACACTGCCTTCTGTATACACATGGAATTATCTACACAGCCATCTGTATAAACATGGAAATATCTACACAGCTATCTGTATAAACATGCAAATATCTACAATGTTATCTCTGTAAACATGGCAATATCTACACACCTATCTGTGTAAATTTGGAAATAACTACACCGCTATCTGTGTAAAGATGTCAATATCTACACCGCAATCTGTGCAAAGATGGAAATATCTGCACTGCTATCTCTGTAAACATGGAAATATCTACACCGCTATATGTATAAACATGGAAATATCTACACTGCTATATATATAAACAAGGTAATATCTACACTGCCATCTGTATAAACATGGAAATATCTACACCGCCATCTGTATAAACATGGAAATACCTACACCGCTATCTGTGTAAACATGGAAATATCTACATGGCCATCTCTATAAACATGGAAATACCTACATCGCTATCTGTATAAACATGGAAATGGCCACACGGCTATCTGTATAAACATGGAAATATCTACACCGCCGTCTGTAAAAACATGGAAGTCTCTACACTGCCATCTTTATACACATGGAAATATCTACAGAGCCATCTGTATAAACATGGAAATATCTACACCGCTATCTGTATAACCATGGAAATATCTACACCTCTATCTGTATAAACATGGAGATATCTACACTGCTATCTGTATAAACATGGAAATATCTACAATGCAATCTCTGTAAACATGGAAATATCTACACAGCTATCTGTGTAAAGTTGGAAATATCTACACAGCTGTCTGTGTATAGATGGCAATAACTACACTGCAATCTGTGCAAATATGGAAGCATCTACACCGCTATCTCTGTAAACATGGAAATAGCTACACCGCTATCTGTATAAACCTGGAAATATCTACACCGCCATCTCTATCAAAATGGAAATATCTACACCGCCATCTGTATAAACATGGAAATACCTACACCGCCATCTATATAAACACGGAAATATCTACACCGCTATCTTTTTAAACATTGAAATAAGCCCACCACTATCTGTATAAACATGGAAATAACTACACCGCTATCTGTATGAACATGGAAGTATCTTCACCGCTATGTGTACAAACATGGAAATATCTACACCGCCATCTGTATAAACATGTAAATATCTACACAGCAATCTGTATAAACATGGAAATAACTACACCACCATCTTTATAAACATGGAAATATCTACATTGCCATGTGTATACACGTGGAAATATCTACACAGCGATCTGTATAAGCATGGAAATATCTACACCGCTATCTGCATAAACATGGAAATATCTACACCGCTCTCTGTATAAACATGGAAATATCTACATCGCTATCTGCACAAACAGGGAATATCTCCACGGCTATCTGTATTAACATGGAAATACCTACACCGCTATCTGTATAAACATGGAATTATCTACACAGCTATCTGTGTAAACTTGAAAATACGTACACAGCTATCTGTGTAAACATGGAAATATCTACACCGCAATCTGTACAAAGATGGAAATATTTACACCGCTATCTCTGTAAACATGGAAATATCTACACCGCTATCTGTATAAACATGGAAATATCTACACTGCTATCTGTATAAACATGGAAATATCTACAATGCAATCTCTGTAAACATGGAAATATCTTCACAGCTATGTGTGTAAAGTTGGAAATATCTACACCGCTGTCTGTGTATAGATGGCAATAACTACACCGCAATCTGTGCAAAGATGGAAGCATCTACACCGCTATCTCTGTGTACATGGAAATACCTAAACCGCGATCTGTATAAACCTGGAAATATCTATAGCGCCATTTCTATCAAAATGTTAATATCTACACCGCCATCTGTATAAAGATGGTAATATCTACACCGCTATCTTTATAAACATGGAAATAACTCCACTGCTATCTGTATAAACATGGAAATATCTACACCGCTATCTGTATAAACATGGAAATATCTACACCGCCATCTGTATAAACATGGAAATATCTACACCGCCATCTGTATAAACATGGAAATATCTACACCGCTATCTTTATAAACATGGAAATAACTCCACCGCTATCTGTATAAACATGGAAATATCTACACTGCTATCTGTATAAACATGGAAATATCTACACTGCTATCTGTATAAACATGGAAATATCTACACTGCTATCTGTATAAACATGGAAGTATCTACACTGCTATCTGTATAAACATGGAAATATCTACAATGCAATCTCTGTAAACATGGAAATATCTACACAGCTATCTGTGTAATGTTGGAAATATCTACACCGCTGTCTGTGTATAGATGGCAATATCTACACCGCATTCTGTGCAAAGATGGAAGAATCTACACCGCTATCTCTGTAAACATGGAAATAACTACACCGCTATCTGTATAAACCTGGAAATACCTACACCGCCATCTCTATCAAAATGAAAATACCTACACCACCTTCTGTATAAACATGGAAATATCTACGCCGCCATCTGTATAAACATGGAAATATGTACACCGCTATCTTTATAAACATGGAAATAACTCTAATAGCTATCTGTATAAACATGGAAATATCTACTCCGCTATCTGTATAAACATGGAAATATCTACACCGCTATCTGTATAACCATGGAAATATCTACACCGCTATCTGTATAAACATGGAGATATCTACACTGCTCTCTGTATAAACATGGAAATATCTACAATGCAATCTCTGTAAACATGGAAATATCTACACAGTTATCTGTGTAAAGTTGGAAATATCTACACAGCTGTCTGTGTATAGATGGCAATAACTACACTGCAATCTGTGCAAATATGGAAGCATCTACACCACTATCTCTGTAAACATGGAAATAGCTACACCGCTATCTGTATAAACCTGGAAATATCTACACCGCCATCTCTATCAAAATGGAAATATCTACACCGCCATCTGTATAAAGATGGAAATATCTACACCGCCATCTGTATAAACATGGAAATATCTACACCGCTATCTTTATAAACATGGAAATAACTCCACCGCTATCTGCATAAACATGGAAATATCTACACTGCTCTCTGTATAAACATGGAAATATCTACACCTCTATCTGTACAAACATGGAAATACCTACACCGCCATCTGTATAAACACGGAAATATCTACACCGCTATCTTATAAACATTGAAATAAGTCCACCGCTATCTGTATAAACATGGAAATATCTACACCGCTATCTTTATAAACGTGGAAATAACTTCACTGCTATTTGTATAAACATGGAAATATCTACACAGCTATCTGTATAAACATGGAAATAACTACACCGCTATCTGTATAAACATGGAAATATCTACACCGCCATTTGTATAAACATGGAAATATCTACACCGCCATCTGTATAAACATGGAAATATCTACACCGCTATCTTTATAAACATGGAAATAACTCCACCGCTATGTGTATAAACATGCAAATATCTACACTGCTATCTGTATAAACATGGAAATATCTACGCTGCTATCTGTATAAACATGGAAATATCTACACTGCTATCTGTATAAACATGGAAGTATCTACACTGCTATCTGTATAAACATGGAAATATCTACAATGCAATCTCTGTAAACATGGAAATATCTACACAGCTATCTGTGTAAAGTTGGAAATATCTACACCGCTGTCTGTGTATAGATGGCAATATCTACACCGCATTCTGTGCAAAGATGGAAGAATCTACACCGCTATCTCTGTAAACATGGAAATAACTACACCGCTATCTGTATAAACCTGGAAATACCTACACCGCCATCTCTATCAAAATGAAAATACCTACACCACCTTCTGTATAAACATGGAAATATCTACGCCGCCATCTGTATAAACAAGGAAATATGTACACCGCTATCTTTATAAACATGGAAATAACTCTAATAGCTATCTTTATAAACATGGAAATATCTACTCCGCTATCTGTATAAACATGGAAATAACTACACCGCTATCTGTATAACCATGGAAATATCTACACCGCTATGTGTATAAACATGGAGATACCTACACCGCTATCTGTATAAACATGGAAATATCTACAATGCAATCTCTGTAAACATGGAAATATCTACACAGCTATCTGTGTAAAGTTGGAAATATCTACACAGCTGTCTGTGTATAGATGGCAATAACTACACTGCAATCTGTGCAAATATGGAAGCATCTACACCGCTATCTCTGTAAACATGGAAATAGCTACACCGCTATCTGTATAAACCTGGAAATATCTACACCGCCATCTCTATCAAAATGGAAGTATCTACACCGCCATCTGTATAAACATGGAAATATCTACACCGCTATCTTTATAAACATGGAAATAAATCCACCGCTATCTGCATAAACATGGAAATATCTACACCGCTCTCTGTATAAACATGGAAATATCTACACCTCTATCCGTATAAACATGGAAATACCTACACCGCCATCTGTATAAACACGGAAATATCTACACCGCAATCTTATAAACATTGAAATAAGTCCACCGCTATCTGTATAAACATGGAAATATCTACACCACTATCTGTATGAACATGGAAATATCTTCACAGCTATGTGTACAAACATGGAAATATCTACACCGACATCTGTATAAACATGTAAATATCTACACAGCCATCTGTATAAACATGGAAATAACTACACCACCATCTTTATAAACATGGAAATATCTACATTGCCATGTGTATACACGTGGAAATATCTACACAGCCATCTGTATAAGCATGGAAATATCTACACCGCTATCTGCATAAACATGGAAATATCTACACCGCTCTCTGTATAAACATGGAAATATCTACATCGCTATCTGTACAAACAGGGAATATCTCCACTGCTATCTGTATTAACATGGAAATACCTACACGGCTATCTGTATAAACATGGAAATATCTACACAGCTATTCGTGTAAACTTGGAAATACGTACACAGCTATCTGTGTAAAGATGGAAATGTCTTCACCGCAATCTGTACAAAGATGTAAATATTTACACCGCTATCTCTGTAAACATGGAAATATCTACACCGCTATCTGTATAAACATGGGAATACCTACACCGCCATCTGTATAAACATGGAAATATCTACACTGCCACCTGTATAAACATGGAAATATCTACACAGCCATCTGTAAAAAAATGGAAATATCTACACCGGCATCTGTAAAAACATGGAAATATCTACACAGCCATCTGTATAAACATGGAAATAAATACACCGCTATCTCTATAAACATGGAAATACCTACACCGTTTTCAGTATAAACATGGAAATATCTACACCGCAGTCTGTATAAACATGGAAATATCTACACCCGTATCTGTAGAAACTTCAAAATGTCTCCACCACCATCTGTATAAACATGGAAATATCTACCCCGCCATCTCTATCAAAATGGAAATATCTACACCGCTATCTGTATAAACATGGAAATATCTACACCGCTATCTGTTTAAACATGGAAATATCTACACTGCTATCTGTAAAAACATGTAAATATCTACAACTCTGTCTGTATATACATGGAAATATCTACACCGCTATCTGTATAAACATGGAAATATCTACAATGATATCTCTGTGAACATGGAAATATCTTCACAGATATCTGTGTAAAGTTGGAAATATCTACACCGCTATCTGTGTAAAGATGGCAATATCTACACCGCAATCTGTGCAAAGATGGAAACATCTGCACTACTATCTCTCCAAACATGGAAATATCTACACCGCTATCGGTATAAACATGGAAATATCTACACCGCCATCTGTATCAAAATGGAAATATCTACACCGCCATCTGTATGAACATGGAAATATCTACACCGCCATCTGTATAAACATGGAAATATCTACACCGCTATCTGTATAAATATGGAAATATCTACACCGCTATCTCTAATAAACATGGAAATATCTACACAGCTGTCTGTATAAACATGGAAATATCTACACTGCTATGTCTATAGACATGGAATTATCTACAACGGCAGCTGTATAAACATGCAAATATCTACACAGTCATCAGTATAAACATGCAAATAACTACACCAGTATCTTTATAAACATGGAAATATCTACACTGCATTCTGTATACACATGGAATTATCTACACAGCCATCTGAATAAACATGGAAATATCTACACCGCTATCTGCATAAACATGGAAATATCTACACCGATCTCTGTATAAACATTGGAAATATGTACATCGCTATCTGTTTAAACAGGGAATATCTCCACTTCTATCTGTATAAACATGGAAATATCTACACCGCTAACTGTATAAACATGGAAATATCTACAAAGCTATCTGTATAAACATGGATACGTCTACAACGCTATCTGTGTAAACCTGGAAATACCTACACTGCTATCTTTGTTAACATGGAAATAAGTCCACCTCTATCTGTATAAACATGGAAATATCTACACCGCTATCTTTATAAACATGGAAATAAGTCCACGGCTATCTGTATAAACATGGAAATATCTACACCGCTATCTGTATAAACATGGAAATATCTACACCGCCATATGTATAAACATGCAAATATCTACACAGCCATCTGTATAACCATGGAAATAATTACACCACCATCTTTATAAACATGGAAATATCTACATTGCCATCTGTATACACGTGGAAATATCTACACAGCCATGTATATAAGCATGGAAATATCTACAACGCTATCTGCATAAACATGGAAATATCTACAACGCTCTCTGTGTAAACATGGAATTATCTACATTGCTATCTGTACAAACAGGGAATATCTCCACTGCTATCTGTATTAACATGGAAATACATACACCGCTATCTGTATAAACATGGAAATATCTACACAGCTATCTGTGTAAACTTGGAAATACCTACACAGCTATCTGTGTAAAGATGGAAATGTCTTCACCGCAATCTGTACAAAGATGGAAGTATCTACACCGCTATCTCTGAAAACATGGAAATATCTACATTGCTATCTGTATAAACATGGAAATATCTACACCTCCATCTGTATCAAAATGGAAATATCTACACCGCCATCTGTATGAACATGGAAATATCTACACCGCCATCAGTATAAACATGGAAATATCTACACTGCTATCTGTATAAATATGGAGATATCTACACCGCTATCTCTAATAAACATGGAAATATCTACACCGCCATCTGTATGAACATGGAAATATCTACACCGCAATCTGTATAAACATGCAAATATCTACACAGTCATCTGTATAAACATGCAAATAACTACACCAGCATCTTTATAAACATGGAAATATCTACACTGCCTTCTGTATACACATGGAATTATCTACACAGCCATCTGTATAAACATGGAATTATCTACAACGCTATCTGCATAAAGGTGGAAATATCTACACCGCTCTCTGTATAAACATGGAAATATCTACATCGCTATCTGTTTAAACTGGGAATATCTCCACAGCTGACTGTATAAACATGGAAATGTCTACACTGCCATCTGTGTAACATGGAAATATCTACACAGACATCTCTATAAACATGGAAATGTCTACACCGCTAAATGTATAAACATGGAAATATCTACAATTCAATCTCTGTAAACATGGAAATATCTACACAGCTATCTGTGTAAAGTTGGAAATATCTACACCGCTGTCTGTGTAAAGATGGTAATACCTACACCGCGATCTGTGAAAAGATGGAAGCATCTACACCGCTATCTCTGTAAACATGGAAATACCTACACCGCTATCTGTATAAACCTGGAAATATCTACAACGCCATCTCTATCAAAATGGAAATATCTACACCGCCATCTGTATAAACATGGAAATATCTACACCGCTATCTTTATAAACATGGAAATAACTCCACCGCTATCTGTATAAACATGGAAATATCTACACCGCTATCTGTATAAACATGGAAATACCTACACGGCTATCTGTATAAACCTGGAAATATCTACACAGCTATGTGTATAAACATGGAA
The DNA here is from genome assembly GCF_029289425.2 of Pan paniscus. Classification (NCBI taxonomy): domain Eukaryota; kingdom Metazoa; phylum Chordata; class Mammalia; order Primates; family Hominidae; genus Pan; species Pan paniscus. The sequence goes on from NC_073256.2 coordinate 4,801,570, forward strand.
ATATCTACACCGCTATCGGTATAAACATGGTAATATCTACACCGCTATCTGTATACACATGGAAATATCTACACCGCTATCTGTATAAACATGGAAATATTTACAATGCTATCTCTGAAAACATGGAAATATCTTCACAGCTATCCATGTAAAGTTGGAAATACCTACACCGCTATGTGTGTAAAGATTGCAATATCTACACTGCTATCTGTATAAACATGGAAATATCTACACCGCTATCTGCATAAACATGGAAATATCTACAATGCAATCTCTGTAAACGTGGAAATATCTACACAGCTATCTGTGTAAAGTTGGAAATATCTACACCACTGTCTGTGTAAAGATGGCAATATCTACACCGCAATCTGTGCAAAGATGGAAACTTCTACACCGCTATCTCTGTAAACATGGAAATAAATACACCGCTATCTGTATAAACCTGGAAATATGTACACCGCCATCTCTATCAAAATGGAAATATCTACACCGCCATCTGTATAAACATGGAAATATCTACATCGCCATCTGTACAAACATGGAAATATCTACACCGCTATCTTTATTAACATGGAAATAAGTCCACCGCTATCTGTATAAACATGGAAATATCTACACCTCTATCTTTATAAACATGGGAATAAGTCCACGGCTATCTGTATAAACATAGAAATATCTACACCGCAATCTGTATAAACATGGAAATATCTACACAGCCATCTGTATAAACATTTAATTAACTACACCACCATCTTTAAAAACATGGAAATATCAACATTGCCATTTGTATACGCGTGGAAATATCAACAAAGCCATCTGTATAAGCATGGAAATATCTACACCGCTATCTGCATAAACATGGAAATATCTACACCGCCATCTTCAGAAACATGGATGTATCTACACCGCCATCTGTATAAACATGGAAATATCTACACCACTCTCTGTAAAAACATGGAAATATCTTCACTGCCATCTGTGTAAACATGGAAATATCTACACCGCCATCTGTATAAAGATGGTAATATCTACACCGCAATCTGTATAAATATGGAAATACCTACACCGCTATCTCTATAAACATCGAAATATCTACACCGCCATCTGTATAAACATGGAAATACTTACAAAGTTATCTGTTTAAACATGGAAATATCTGCACCGCCATCTGCATGTCCATGGAAATATCTACGCCGCCATGTGTATAAACATGGAAATATTTACACGGCCATCTGTGTATAGATGATAATTTCAACACCGCCATCTGTAGGAACATGGAAATATCTACACCGCTATTTCTATAAACATGGAAATATCTGCACTGCCATCTGTAAAAACATGGAAATACGTATAAAGTCATCTGCATAAACATGGAAATATCTACAATGCCATCTGTATACACATGGAAATATCTACACAGCCATCTGTATAAACATGTAAATATCTACAATGCTATCTCTATAAACATGGAAATGTCTACACCGCCATCTCTATAAACATGAAAATATCTACACTGCCATCTCCATAAACATGGAACTAACTACTCTGCCGTCTGTATAAACATGGAAACATCTACACCGCCATCTGTGTGAATAAGGAAATATCTTCAATGCCATCTGTATAAAGATATAAATATCTGCACCGCGAGCTGTATAAACATGGAAATATCTACATCGCTATCTGTATAAACGTGGAAATACCATCACCGCTGTCGGGATAAACATGGAAATATCTACAACGCCATCTATATGAACATGGAAATATCTACACCGCTATGTCTATAAACATGGAAATACCTACACCGCTATCTCTATAAACACGGAAATATCTACACCGCTATCTGTATAAACATGGAAATAACTACACCGCTATCTGTATAAACATGGAAATATCTACACCGCGATCTGTATAAACAGGGAAATATCTTCACCACGATCTGTATAAACATGGAAATATCTACACCGTTATCTGTATAAACATGGTAATATCTTCACCACCACCTATATAAACATGGAAATATCTACACCACCATCTGTATAAACATGGAAATATCGACACCGATATCTGTAAAAACATGGAAATATCTACACCGGTATCTCTATAAACATGGAAATAACTACACCGCGATCTGTATAAACATGGAAATATCTACACCGCGATCTGTATAAACATGGAAATATCTTCACAACTACCATTATAAACATGGAAAATCTACACCGCCATCTTTATAAACATGGAAATACCTACAAAGTCATCTGTATAAACATGGAAATATCTACACAGCCATCTGTATAAACATGGAAATATCTACACAGCCATCTGTATATACATGGGAATATCTACACCGCTCTCTGTATAAACATGGAAATAACTACACCGCTATTAGTATAAACAAGGAAATATCTACACCGTGATCTGTATAAACATGGAAATATCTACACCGCTATCTCTATAAACATGGAAATATCTACACCCCTATCTGTATAAGCATGGAAATATCCACACCGCTGTCTGTATAAACATGGAAAAACCAACACTGCTATCTCTATGAACATGGAAATATCTACACCGCCATCTGTATAAACATGGAAATATCTACAATGCCATCCGTAAACACATGGAAATAACTACACGGCAATCTGTGTATAGATGGAAACATCAACACCGCCATCTGTCCAAACATGAAAATATCTACACTGCTATTTCTATAAACATGGAATTATCTACACTGCGGTCTGTATAAACATGGAAATATCTACACCGGTATCTACATAAACAGGGAAATATCTACACCACGATCTGTATAAACATGGAAATATATACAGCACTATTTGTATTAACATGGAAATATCTGCACCGCTATCTCTATAAACATGGAAATATCTACAAAGCCATCTGTATAAACTTGGAAATAACTACACAGTCATGTGTAGGAACATGGAAATATCTACACTGCCATCTGTATAAACATAGAAATATCTACACAGCCCTCTGTATAAATATGGAAATATCTGCATAGGCATCTGTGTAAACATGGAAATATCTGCACCACTATCTGTATAAACATGGAAATACCTACACCGCTGTCTGTTTAAACATGGAAATATGTACATCGGTATGTGTATAAACATGGAAATATCTCCACCGTTATCTGTTTAAACATGGAAATATCTACAGCGCCATCTCTATAAACATTGAAATATCTACACTGCCCTCAGTAAAAACATGGAAATATCTACACAGTAATCTCAATAAACATGGAAATATCTACCCCACCATCTGTATAAACATGGAAATACCTACAATACCATCAGTATACACATGGAAATACCTACACAGACATCTGTATAAATATGGAAATATCTACACGGACATCTGTATAAACATGGAAATATCTACAATGCCATCTGTAGAAAGATGGAAATATCTACACCGCAATCTGTGTAAACATGGAAATATCTACACCAATATCTGTAAAAAAATGGAAATAACTACACCGCTATCTGTATAAACATGGAAATATCTACACTGCGATCTGTATAAACATGGAAATATCTACAGTGCCTTCTCTATAAACATTGAAATATCTACACTGCCATCTGTAAATATATGGAAATATCTACACAGTCATCTGAATAAACATGGAAATATCTACACCACCATCTGTATAAACATGGAAATACCTACAATACCATCTGTATACACATGGAAATATCTACACAGACATCTGTATAAATATGGAAATATCTACACCACCATCTGTATAAACATGGAAATATCTAAACTGCCATCTGTAGAAAGATGGAAATATCTACACCGCTATCTCTATAAACATGGAAATATCTACACCGCCATCTCTATAAACATGAAACTATCTACACTGCCATCTCCATAAACATGGAGCTAACTACTCCGCCATGTGTATAAACATGGAAACATCTACACCGCCATCTGTGTGAATAAGGAAATATCTACAATGCCATCTGTATAAAGATATAAATATCTGCACCGCGAGCTGTATAAACATCGAAATATCTACATTGCTATCTGTATAAACGTGGAAATACCAACTCCGCTATCGGTATAAACATGGAAATACCTACAATGCCATCTATATAAACATGGAAATATCTACACCGCTATGTCTATAAACATGGAAATACCTACACCGCTATCTCTATAAACATGGAAATATCTACACCGCTATCTGTATAAACATGGAAATATCTACACCGCTATCTGTATAAACATGGAAATACCTATACCGCGATCTGTATAAACATGGAAATATCTACACCCCGGTCGGTATAAGCATGGAAATATCTTCACAACGATCTGTATAAACATGGAAATATCTACACCGTTATCTGTATAAACATGGTAATATCTACACTACCATCTATATAAACATGGAAATATCTACACTGCCATCTGTATAAACATGGAAATATCTACAATGCCATCTGTAGAAAGATGGAAATATCTACACCGCAATCGGTGTAAACATGGAAATATCTACACCGATATCTGTAAAAACTTGGAAATATATACACCGCCATCTGTATAAACATGGAAATATCTACACCACGATCTGTATAAACATGGAAATATCTACACCGCGATCTGTATAAACATGGAAATATCTACACCGCTATCTGTATAAACATGGAAATATCTACACAGCTATCTCTATAAAATTAAAATATCTACACGGCCATCTGTATAAACATGGAAATACCTACAAAGTCATCTGTATAAACATGGAAATATCTACACAGCCATCTGTATAAACATGGAAATATCTACACTGCCATCTGTATAAACATGGAAATATCTACACCACTATCTGTAGAAACATGGAAATAACTACACTGCTAATTGTATAAACAAGGAAATATCAACACCGTGATCTGTATAAACATGGAAATATTTACGCCGCTATCTGTATAATCATGGAAATTTCTACACCGTTATCTGCATAAATATGGAAATAACTAAAACGCTATCTCTATAAACATGGAAATATCTACACCGCCATCTGTATAAACATGGAAATACCTATATAGACATCTGTGTAAACACGGAAATATCTACACCACCATCAGTATAAACATGGAAATATCTACAATGCCATCTATATACACATGGAAATACCTACACGGCAATCTGTGTATAGATGGAAACATCAACACCGCCATCTGTACAAACTTGGAAATATCTACACTGCTATCTTTATAAACTTGGAAATATCTATATTGCGGTCTGTATAAACATGGAAATATCTACACCGGTATCTGTATAAACATGGAAATATCTACACCGCTATCTGTATAAACATGGAAATAACTACACCGCTATCTGTATAAACATGGAAATATCTACACCGCCATCTGTATAAACATGGAAATATCTACAATGCCATCTGTAGAAAGATGGAAATATCTACACCGCAATCTGTGTAAACATGGGAATATCTACACCAATATCTGTAAAAACATGGAAATATCTACACCGCTATCTGTATATACATGGAAATATCTACACCGCGATCTGTATAAACATGGAAATATCTACAGCGCCTTCTCTATAAACATTGAAATATCTACACTGCCATCTGTAAATATATGGAAATAACTGCACAGTCATCTGAATAAACATGGAAATATCTACACCACCATCTGTATAAACATGGAAATACCTACAATACCATCTGTATACACATGGAAATATCTACACAGACATCTGTATAAATATGGAAATATCTACACCGCCATATGTATAAACATGGAAATATCTAAACTGCCATCTGTAGAAAGATGGAAATATCTACACCGCTATCTCTATAAATACGGAAATATCTACACCACCATCTCTATAAACATGAAAATATCTACACTGCCGTCTCCATAAAGATGGAAGTATCTACTCCGCCATGTGTATAAACACGGAAATATCTACACCACCACCTGTGTAAAGTTGGAAATATCTACACCGCTAACTGTATAAACATGGAAATATCTACATCACGATCTGTATAAACATGGAAATATCTACACCGCTATCTGTATAAACATGGAAATATCTTCACCACGATCTGTATAAACATGGAAATATCTACACCGCTATCTGTATAAACATGGTAATATCTACACCACCATCTATATAAACATGGAAATATCTACACCACGTTCTGCATAAACATGGAAATATCTGCACCGCTATCTGTATAGACATGGAAATATCTACAAAGCCATCTGTATAAACATGGAAATACCTACACAGTCATTTGTAGGAACATGGAAATTTCTACACTGCCATCTGTATAAACATAGAAATATCTACACAGCCCTCTGTATAAATATGGAGATAAATGCATAGCCATCTGTATAAACATGGAAATATCTGCACCGCTATCTGTATAAACGTGGAAATACCTACACTGCTGTCTCTATAAACATGGCAATATGTGCACCGCTATGTGTATATACATCGAAATATCTCCACTGCTGTCTGTATAAACATGGAAATATCTCCACCGCTTTCTGTATAAACATAGAAATATCTAAAGCGCCGTCTCTATGAACATTGAAATATCTACACTTCAATCTGTAAAAACATAGAAATAACTACACAGTCATCGGAATAAACATGGAAATATCTACACCACCATCTGTATAAACATTGAAATACCTTCAATATCATCTGTATACACATGGAAATATCTACAAGACATCTGTGTAAATATGGAAATATCTACACCGCAATCTGTAGAAACATGGAAATATGTACACTGCCATCTGTAGAAAGATGGAAATATCTACACCGCTATCTCTATAAATATGGAAATATCTACACCGCCATCTCTATAAACATGAAAATATCTACACTGCCAACTCCATAAAGATGGAAGTATCCACTCCGCCATGTGTATAAACACGGAAATATCTACACCAACATCTGTGAAAACATGGAAATATCTACATCGCTATCTGTATAAACATGGAAATATCTAAACTGCCATCTGCATGTCCATGGAAATATCTACGCCGCCATATGTAAAAACATGGAAATATCTACACGGCCATCTGTGTATAGATGGAAATATCAACACCGCCATCTGTACAAATATGGAAATATCCACACCGCTATCTCTATAAACATGGAAATATCTGCACTGCCATCTGTAAAAACATGGAAATACGTATACATTCATCTGTATAAACATGGAATTATCTACAACGCCATCTGTATAAACATGTAAATATCTACACTGCTATCTCTATCAACATGGAAATATCTTCACCGCCATCTCTATAAACATGAAAATATCTACACTGCCATCTCCGTAAACATGGAACTAACTACTCCGCCATCTGTATAAACCTGGAAACATCTACACCACCATCATGTGAATAAGGAAATATCTACAATGCCATCTGTATAAAGATATAAATATCTGCACCGCGAGCTGTATAAACATGGAAATACCTACATCGCTATCTGTATAAACGTGGAAATACCAACACCGCTATCGGTATATACATGGAAATATCTACAAACGCCATCTATATAAACATGGAAATACCTACACCGCTATCTCTATAAACATGGAAATATCTACACTGCTATCTGTATAAACATGGAAATATCTACACCGCTATCTGTATAAACATGGAAATATCTATACCGCGATCTGTATAAACATGGAAATATCTACACCCCGATCTGTATAAACATGGAAATACCTTCACCACGATTTGTATAAACACGGAAATATCTACAACGCTATCTGTATAAACATGGTAATATGTACACCACCATCTATATAAACATGGAAATATCTACACCACCATCTGTGAAAACATGGAAATATCTACACCGCTATCTGTATAAACATGGAAATATCTACACTGCCATCTGCATGTCCATGGAAATATCTACGCAGCCATCTGTATAAACATGGAAATATCTACACTGCTATCTCTATAAACATGGAAATATCTTCACCGCCATCTCTATAAACATGAAAATATCTACACTGCCATCTCCATAAACATGGAACTAACTACTCCGCCATCTGTATAAACATGGAAAATACTACAATGCCATCTGTAGAAAGATGGAAATATCTACACCACAATCTGTGTAAACATGGAAATATCTATACCAATATCTGTAAAAACATGGAAATATCTACACTGCTATCTGTATAAACATGGAAATATCTACACCGCGATCTGTATAAACATGGAAATACCTACAGCGCCTTCTCTATAAACATTGAAATATCTACACTGCCATCTGTAAATATATGGAAATATCTACACAGTCATCTGAATAAACATGGAAATATCTACACCACCATCTGTATAAACATGGAAATACCTACAATACCATCTGTATACACATGGAAATATCTACACAGACATCTGTATAAATATGGAAATATCTACACCGCCGTCTGTATCAACATGGAAATATCTACACTGCCATCTGTAGAAAGATGGAAATATCTACACCGCTATCTCTATAAATATGGAAATATCTACACCGCCATCTTTATAAACATGAAAATATCTACACTGCCATCTCCATAAAGATGGAAGTATCTACTCTGCCATGTGTATAAACACGGAAATATCTACACCACCATCTGTGTAAAGTTGGAAATATCTACACCGCTATCTCTATAAACATGGAAATATCTACACTGCCATCTGCATGTCCATGGAAATATCTACGCCGCCATCTGTATAAACATGGAAATATCTAGACGGCCATCTGTGTATAGATGGAAATATCAACACCGCCATCTGTACAAACATGGAAATATCTACACCGCTATCTCTATAAACATGGAAATATCTGCACTGCCATCTGTAAAAATATGGAAATACCTATACAGTCATCTGTATAAACATGGAAATATCTACAATGCCATCTGTATACACATGGAAATATCTACACAGCCATCTGTATAAACATGTAAATATCTACACTGCTATCTCTATAAACATGGGAATATCTACACCGTCATCTCTATAAACATGAAAATACCTACACTGCCATCTTCATAAACATGGAACTAACTACTCCGCCATCTGTATAAACATGGAAACACCTACACCGCCATCTGTGTGAATAAGTAAATATCTACAATGCCATCTGTATAAAGATATAAATATCTCCACCGCGATCTGTATAAACATGGAAATATCTTCACCACGATCTGTATAAACATGGATATATCTACAATGCTATCTGTATAAACATGGTAATATTTACACCACCATCTATATAAACATGGAAATATCTACACCGCCATCTGTATAAACATGGAAATATCTACAATGCCATCTGTAGAAAGATGGAAATATCTACACTGCCATCTGCATGTCCATGGAAACACCTACGCCGCCATCTGTATAAACATGGAAATATCTACACGGCCATCTGTGTATAGATGGAAATATCAACACCGCCATCTGTACAAACATGGAAATATCTACACCGCTATCTCTATAAACATGGAAATATCTGCACTTCCATCCTTAAAAACATGGAAATAACTATACAGTCATCTGTATAAACATGGAAATATCTACAATTACATCTGTATACACATGGAAATATCTACACAGCCACCTGTATAAACATGTAAATATCTACACTGCTATCTCTATAAACATGGAAATATCTACACCGCCATCTCTATAAACATGAAAATATCTACACTGCCATCTCCATAAACATGGAACTAACTACTCCGCCATCTGTATAAACATGGAAACATCTACAACTCCATCTGTTTGAATAAGGAAATATCTACAATGCCATCTGTATAAAGATATATATATCTGCACCGCGAGCTGTATAAACATGGAAATATCTACATCGCTATCTATATAAACGTGGAAATACCAACACCGCTATCGGAATAAACATGGAAATATCTACAACGCCATCAATATAAACATGGAAATATCTACACCGCTATGTCTATAAACATGGAAATACCTACACCGCTATCTCTATAAACATGGAAATATCTACACCGCTATCTGTATAAGCATGGCAATATCTACACCGCTATCTGTATAAACATGGAAATATCTACACCGCGATCTGTATAAACATGGAAATATCTACACCGCGATCTGTATAAACATGGAAATATCTTCACCACGATCTGAATAAACATGGAAATATCTACACCGCTATCTGTATAAACATGGTAATATCTAAACCACCATCTATATAAACATGGAAATATCTACAATGCCATCTGTAGAAAGATGGAAATAACCACACCGCAATCGGTGTAAACATGGAAACATCTACACCGATATCTGTAAAAATATGGAAATATCTCCACTGCTATCTGTATAAACCTGGAAATATCTACACCGCGATCTGTATAAACATGGAATTATCTACACCACGATCTGTATAAACATGGAACTATCTACACCGCTATCTGTATAAACAAGGAAATATCTACACAGCTATCTCTATAAACATTAAAATATCTACACGGCCATCTGTATAAACATGGAAATACCTACAAAGTCATCTGTATAAACATGGAAATATCTACACAGCCATCTGTATAAACATGGAAATATCTACACAGCCATCTGTATATACATGGAAATATCTACACCACTATCTGTATAAACATGGAAATAACTACACCGCTAATTGTATAAACAAGGAAATATCTACACCGTGATCTGTATAAACATGGAAATATTTACACCGCTATCTGTATAATCATGGAAATTTCTACACCGTTATCTGTATTAATATGGAAATATCTACACCGCTATCTCTATAAACATGGAAATATCTACACCGCCATCTGTATAAACATGGAAATACCTATATAGACATCTGTGTAAACATGGAAATGTCTACACCACAATCTGTATAAACATGGAAATATCTACAATGCCATCTGTATACACATGGAAATATCTACACGGCAATCTGTGTATAGATGGAAACATCAATACCCCCATCTGTACAAACTTGGAAATATCTACACTGCTATCTCTATAAACATGGAAATATCTACACCGGTATCTGTATAAACATGGAAATATCTACACCATGATCTGTATAAACATGGAAATATCTACACCACAATCTGTATAAACATGGAAATATCTACATCGCTATCTATATAAACGCGGAAATACCAACATCGCTATCGGTATAAACATGGAAATATCTACAACGCCATCTATATAAACATGGAAATATCTACACCGCTAAGTCTATAAACATGGAAATACCTACACCGCTATCTCTATAAACATGGAAATATCTACAACGCTATCTGTATAAACTTGGAAATATCTACACCGCTATGTGTATAAACATGGAAATATCTTCATCGCGATCTGTATAAACATGGAAATACCTTCACCACGATCTGTATAATCTTGGAAATATCTACACCGCTATCTTTATAAACATGGTAATATCTACACCACCATCTATATAAACATGGAAATATCTACACAGCCATGTGTATAAACATCGAAATATCTACACTGCCATCTGAATAAACATGGAAATACTTACAAAGTTATCTGTATAAACATGGAAATATCTACACCGCCATCTGTATAAACATGGAAATATCTACACAGCCATGTGTATATACATGGAAGTATCTACACCGCTATCTATATAAACATGGAAATAACTACACCGCTCTCTGTATAAACATGGAAATATCTCCACTACTATCTCTGTAAACATCGAAATATCTACACCGCCATCTGTATAAACATGGAAATACTTAAAATGTTATCTGTATAAACATGGAAATATCTACACCGCCATCTGTATAAACATGGAAATATCTTCAAAGCCATATGTACACACATGGAAATATCTACACCGCTCTCTATATAAACATGGAAATAAATACAGCTCTATCTGTATATCCATGGAAATATCTACACCACCATCTAAATATCCATAGAAATATCTTCGCTGCCATCTGTATGAACATGGAAATATCTACACGGTCATCTGTGTATAGTTGGAAATATCAGAACCGCCATCTGTACAAACATGGAAATATCTACACCGCTATCTCAATCAACATGGAAGTATCTACACCGTGGTCTGTGTAAACATGCAAATATCTACTCCGCTATCTGTATAAACATGGAAATATCTACACCGCTATCTCTATAAACATGGAAATATCTACACCGTGATCTGTATAAACATGGAAATATTTACACCGCTATCTGTATAAACATGGAAATTTCTACAACGTTGTCTGTATAAATATGGAAATATCAACACCGCCACCTGTATAAACATGGAAATACCTACAATACCATCTGAATACACATGGAAATATCTACACCGCCATCTGAATGTCCATGGAAATATGTACGCCGCCATCTGTATAAACATGGAAATATCTACACAGCCATCTGTGTATAGATGGAAATATCAGCACCGCCATTTGTACAAACATGGAAATATCTACACCGCTATCTCTATAAACATGGAAATATCTGCACTGCCATCTGTAAAAAAATGGAAATAACTATAAACTCATCTGTATGAACATGGAAATATCTACAATGCCATCTGTATACACATGGAAATATCTGCACAGCCATCTGTATAAACATGTAAATATTTACACTGCTATATCTATAAACATGGAAATATCTACACCGCCATCTCTATAAACATGAAAATCTCTACACTGCCATCTCCATAAACATGGATCTAACTACTCCGCCATCTGTATAAACCTGGAAACATCTACACCGCCATCTGTGTGAATAAGGAAATATCTGCAATGCCATCTGTATAAAGATATAAATATCTGCACCGCAAGCTGTATAAAAATGGAAATATCTACATCGCTATCTGTATAAACGTGGAAACACCAACACCGCTATCGGTATAAACATGGAAATATCTACAACGCCATCTATATAAACATGGAAATATCTACACCGCGATCTGTATAAACATGGAAATATCTACCCAGCTATCTCTATAAACATGGAAATATCTACACCGCCATCTGTATAAACATGGAAATACCTACAATGTCATCTGTATAAACATGGAAATAACTACAAAGCCGTCTGTATAAATATGGAAATATCTACAGAGCCATCTGTATATACATGGAAATATCTACACCACTATCTGTATAAACATGGAAATAGCTACACCGCTATTTGTATAAACAAGGAAGTATCTACACCATGACTTGTATAAACATGTAAATATTTACACCGCTATCTGTATAAACATGGAAATTTCTACACCATTATCTGTATAAATATGGAAATATCTACACCGCTATCTCTATAAACATTGAAATATCTACACCGCCATCTGTATAAACATGGAAATACCTATACAGTCATCTGTGTAAACATGGAAATATCTACACCACCATTTGTATAAACATGGAAATATCTACAATGCCATCTGTATACACATGGAAATACCTACAAGGCAATCTGTGTATAGATGGAAACATCAACAGCGCCATCTGTACAAACTTGGAAACATCTAGACTGCTATCTCTATAAACGTGGAAATATATACACGGCGGTCTGTATAAACATGGAAATATCTACACCGGTATCTGTATAAACATGGAAATATCTACACCACGACCTTTATAATCATAGAAATATATACTCCGCCTTCTCTATAAACATGGAAATATCTGCACCGCTATCTCTATAGACATGGAAATAACTACAAAGCTATCTGTATAAACATGGAAATACCTACACAGTCATGTGTAGGAACATGGAAATATCTACACTGCCATCTGTATACACATAGAAATATCTACACAGCCCTCTGTATAAATATGGAGATATCTGCATAGGCATCTGTATAAACATGGAAATATCTACACCGCAATCTGTATAAACATGGAAATATCTACACCGCTATCTGTATAAATATGAAATATCTAAACCGCTATCTCTAGATAAGTGGAAATATCTACACTGCCATCAGTATAAACATGGAAATATCTTCAATTCTATCGGTATAAACATGGAAATATCTACAACGCCATCTATATAAACATGGAAATATCTACACCGCTATATCTATAAACATGGAAATATCTACACCGCCATCTGTATAAACATGGAAATACTTACAAAGCTATCTGTATAAACATGGAAATATCTACACCGCCATCTACATATACATTTAAATATCTGCGCCGCCATCTGTATAAACATGGAAATATCGACACGGTCATCTGTGTATAGATGGAAATATCAACACCGCCATCTGCACAAACATGGAAATATCTGCACCGCTATCTGTATAAACATAGAAATATCTACACCGCGGTCTGTATAAATATGGAAATATCTACACCGCTATCTGTATAAACATGGAAATATCTACACCGCTATCTCTATAAACATGGAAATATCTACACCATGAAATGTATAAACATGGAAATATTTACACCACTATCTGTATAAACATGGAAATGTCTACACCGTTATCTGTATAAATATGGAAATATCTCACCGCTATCTCTATAAACATGGAAATACCTACACCGCCATCTCTATAAACATGGAAATACCTATACAGTCATCTATGTAAACATGGAAATACCTACACCACCATCTGTATAAACATGGAAATATCTACAATGCCATCTGTATACACATGAAAATAACTACACGGCAATCTGTGTATAGATGGAAACAACAACACCGCCATCTGTACAAACATGGAAATATCTACACTGCTATCTCTATAAACATGGAAATATCTACACTGCGGTCTGCATAAACATGGAAATATCTACACCGGTATCTGTATAAACATGGAAATATCTACACCATGATCTGTATAAACATGGAAATATATACACCTCTATCTGTATAAACATGGAAATATCTGCACCGCTATCTCTATAAACATGGAAATATCTACAAAGACATCTGTATAAACATGGAAATACTTACACAGTCATGTGTAGGAACATTTAAATATCTACACTGCCATCTGTATAAACATAGAAATATCTACACAGCCCTCTGTATAAATATGGAAATATCTGTATAGGCATCTGCGTAAACCTGGAAATATCTGCACCGCTATCTTTAGAAACATGGAAATACCTACACCGCTGTCTCTATAAACATGGAAATATGTACACCGCTATGTGTATAAACATGGAAATATCTCCACTGCTCTCTGTATAAATATGGAAATATCTACACCGCGATCTGTATTAACATGGAAATATCTACACCGCGATCAGTATAAACATGCAAATATCTACAGCGCTATCTATATAAACATGGAAATATCTACACAGCTATCTCTATAAACATGGAAATATCTACACCGCCATCTGTATAAACATGGAAATACCTACAAAGTCATCTGTATAAACATGGAAATATGTACAGTGCCATCTCTATAGACATTGACAAATCTACACTGCCATCTGTAAAAACATGGAAATATCTACACAGTCATCTGAATAAACATGGAAATATCTACACCACCAACTGTATAAACATGGAAATACCTACAATACCATCTGTATACTCATGGAAATATCTACACAGACATCTGTATAAATATGGAAATATCTACATGGCCTTCTGTATATACATGGAAATATCTACACCGCTATCTCTATAAATACGGAAATATCTTCACCGCCATCTCTATAAACATGAAAATATCTACACTGCCATCTGCATAAAGATGGAAGTATCTACTCCGCCATGTGTATAAACACGGAAATATCTACACCACCATCTGTGTAAACATGGAAATATCTACACCGCTATCTGTATAAACATGGAAATATCTACACCGCGATCTGTATAAACAAGGAAATATCTACACCGCGATCTGTATAAACATGGAAATATCTACACGGCCATCTGTGTATAGATGGAAATATCAACACCGCCATCTGTACAAACATGGAAATATCTACACCGCTATCTCTATAAACATGGTAATATCTGCACTGCCATCTGTAGAAACATGGAAATACCTATACAGTCATCTGTATAAACATGGAAATATCTACAATGCCATCTGTATACACATGGAAATATCTACACAGCCATCTGTATAAACATGTAAATATCTACACTGCTATCTCTATAAACATGGAAATATCTACACCGCCATCTCTATAAACATGAAAATATCTACACTATCATCTCCATGAACATGGAACTTACTACTCCGCCATCTGTATAAAGATGGAAACATCTACACCGCCATCTGTGTGAATAAGGAAATAAATACAATGCCATCTCTATAAAGATATAAATATCTGCACCGCGAGCTGTATAAACATGGAAATATCTACATCGCTGTCTGTATAAACGTGGAAATATCAACACCGCTATCAGTATAAACATGGAAATATCTACAAGGCCATCTATATAAACATGGAAATATCTTCACCGCTATGTCTATAAACATGGAAATACCTACAACGCTATCTCTATAAACATGAAATATCTACACCGCTACCTGTATAAACATGGAAATATCTACACCGTTATCTGTACAAACATGGAAATATCTACAAAGCGATCTGTATAAACATGGAAATATCTACACCACGATCTGTATAAACATGGAAATAACTTCACCGTGATCTGTATAAACATGGAAATATCTACACCGCTATCTGTATAAGCATGGAAATATCTACACCGACGTCTGTATAAACATGGAAATATCTACACCGCTATCTGTAAAAACATGGAAATATCTACACCGCTATCTCTATAAACATGGAAATATCTACACCGTTATCTTTATAAACATGGAAATATTTACACCGCTATCTGTATAAACATGGAAATCTCTACACCGTTATATGTATAAATATGGAAATATCAACACCGCTATCTGTAGAAACATGGAAATATCTACACCGCTATCTGTATAAACATGGAAATATCTACAAAGCTATCTCCATAAACATGGAAATATCTACACTGCCATCTGTATAAACATGGAAATACCTACAAAGTAATCTGTATGAACATGGAAATATCTACACAGCCATCTGTATAAACATGGACATATCTACACAGCCATCTGTATATACATGGAAATATCTACACTGCTATCTGTATAAACATGGAAATAACTACACCGCTATTTGTATAAACAAGCAAATACCTACACCGTGATCTGTATAAACATGGAAATATCTACACCGCCATCTCTATAAACATGGAAATATCTACAACCCTATCTGTATAAACATGGAAATATCCACACCGCTAACTCTGTAAACATGGAAAAATCAACACCGCTATCTCTATGAACATGGAAATATCTACACCGCCATCTCTGTAAACATGGAAATATCTACACCACGATCAGTATCAACATGGAAATATCTACACCGCTATCTGTATAAACATGGAAATATCTCCACTGCTATCTCTATAAACATCGAAATATCTACACCGCCATCTGTATAAACATGGAAATACTTACAAAGTTATCTGTATAAACATGGAAATATCTACACCGCTATCTGTATAAACATGGAAATATCTCCACTGATATCTCTATAAACATCGAAATATCTACACCGCCATCTGTATAAACATGGAAATACTTACAAAGTTATCTGTATAAACATGGAAATATCTACACCGCCATCTGTATAAACATGGAAATATCTACACAGCCATGTGAATATACATGGAAATATCTACACCGCTATCTATATAAACATGGACATAACTACACCGCTATCTGTATAAACATGGAAATATCGACACCGCCATCTACATATCCATGGAAATATCTGAGCCGCCATCTGTATAAACATGGAAATATCTACACGGTCATCTGTGTATAGATGGAAATATCAACACCGCCATCTGTACAAACATGGAAATATCTGCACCACAATCTGTATAACCATGGAAATATCTACACCGACTTCTGTAGAAACATGGAAATATCTACACCGCTATCTGTATAAACATGGAAATATCTACACCGCTATCTCTATAAACATGGAAATATCTACACCGTGATCTGTATAAACATGGAAATATTTACACCGCTATCTGTATAAACATGGAAATTTCTACTCCGTTATCTGTATAAATGTGGAAATATCTACACCGCTATCTCTATAAACATTGAAATATCTACACCGCCATCTGTATAAACATCGAAATACCAATACAGTCATCTGTGTAAACATGGAAATATCTACACCACCATCTGTATAAACATGGAAATATCTTCAATGCCATCTGTATACACATGGAAATACGTACACGGCAATCTGTGTATAGATGGGAACATCAACCCCGCCATCTGTACAAACATGGAAATATCTACACTGCTATCTCTATAAACATGGAATTATCTACAATGCGGTCTGTATAAACATGGAAATATCTACACCGGTATCTGTATAAACATGGAAATATCTACACCATGATATGTATAAACATGGAAATATATACACCGCTATCAGTATATACATGGAAATATCTGCACCGCAATCTTTATAAACATGGAAATATCTACACCACCATCTATATAAACATGGAAATATCTACACCGCCATCTGTATAAACATGGAAATATCTACAATGCCATCTGTAGAAAGATGGAAATATCTACACCGCAATCTGTGTAAACATGGAAATATCTACACCGATATCTGTATAAACATGGAAATATCTACACCGCTATCTGTATAAACATGGAAATATCTACACCGCGATCTGTATGAACATGGAAATATCTACACCGCGATCTGTATAAACATGGAAATATCTACACAGCCATCTGTATATACGTGGGAATATCTACACCGCTATCTGTATAAACATGGAAATAACTACACCGCTATTTGTATAAACAAGCAAATATCTACACCGTGATCTGTATAAACATGGAAATATCTACACCGCCGTCTCTATAAACATGGAAATATCTACACCCCTATCGGTATAAACATGGAAATATCCACACCGCTATCTCTGTAAACATGGAAAAATCAACACCGCTATCTCTATGATCATGGAAATATCTACACCACCATCTCTGTAAACATGGAAATATCTACACCATGATCAGTATAAACATGGAAATATCTACACCGCTATCTGTATAAACATCGAAATATCTCCACTGCTATCTCTATAAACATCGAAATATCTACACCACCATCTGTATAAACATGGAAATACTTACAAAGTTATCTGTATAAACATGGAAATATCTACACCGCCATCTGTATAAACATGGAAATATCTACACAGCCATGTGAATATACATGGAAATATCTACACCGCTATCTATATAAACATGGAAATAACTACACCGCTATCTCTATAAACATGGAAATATGTACACCACCATCTACATATCCATGGAAATATCTGAGCCGCCATCTGTATAAACATGGAAATCTCTACACGGTCATCTGTGTATTGATGGAAATATCAACACCGCCATCTGTACAAACATGGAAATATCTGCACCGCTATCTGTATAACCATGGAAATATGTACACCGCAGTCTGTATAAACATGGAAATATCTACACCGCTATCTGTATAAACAAGGAAATATCTACAACGCTATCTCTATAAACATGGAAATATCTACACCGCGATCTGTATAAACAAGGAAATATCTACACCGCGATCTGTATAAACATGGAAATATCTACACGGCCATCTGTGTATAGATGGAAATATCAACACCGCCATCTGTACAAACATGGAAATATCTACACCGCTATCTCTATAAACATGGTAATATCTGCACTGCCATCTGTAGAAACATGGAAATACCTATACAGTCATCTGTATAAACATGGAAATATCTACAATGCCATCTGTATACACATGGAAATATCTACACAGCCATCTGTATAAACATGTAAATATCTACACTGCTATCTCTATAAACATGGAAATATCTACACCGCCATCTCTATAAACATGAAAATATCTACACTATCATCTCCATGAACATGGAACTTACTACTCCGCCATCTGTATAAAGATGGAAACATCTACACCGCCATCTGTGTGAATAAGGAAATAAATACAATGCCATCTCTATAAAGATATAAATATCTGCACCGCGAGCTGTATAAACATGGAAATATCTACATCGCTGTCTGTATAAACGTGGAAATATCAACACCGCTATCAGTATAAACATGGAAATATCTACAAGGCCATCTATATAAACATGGAAATATCTTCACCGCTATGTCTATAAACATGGAAATACCTACAACGCTATCTCTATAAACATGAAATATCTACACCGCTACCTGTATAAACATGGAAATATCTACACCGTTATCTGTACAAACATGGAAATATCTACAAAGCGATCTGTATAAACATGGAAATATCTACACCACGATCTGTATAAACATGGAAATAACTTCACCGTGATCTGTATAAACATGGAAATATCTACACCGCTATCTGTATAAGCATGGAAATATCTACACCGACGTCTGTATAAACATGGAAATATCTACACCGCTATCTGTAAAAACATGGAAATATCTACACCGCTATCTCTATAAACATGGAAATATCTACACCGTTATCTTTATAAACATGGAAATATTTACACCGCTATCTGTATAAACATGGAAATCTCTACACCGTTATATGTATAAATATGGAAATATCAACACCGCTATCTGTAGAAACATGGAAATATCTACACCGCTATCTGTATAAACATGGAAATATCTACAAAGCTATCTCCATAAACATGGAAATATCTACACTGCCATCTGTATAAACATGGAAATACCTACAAAGTAATCTGTATGAACATGGAAATATCTACACAGCCATCTGTATAAACATGGACATATCTACACAGCCATCTGTATATACATGGAAATATCTACACTGCTATCTGTATAAACATGGAAATAACTACACCGCTATTTGTATAAACAAGCAAATACCTACACCGTGATCTGTATAAACATGGAAATATCTACACCGCCATCTCTATAAACATGGAAATATCTACAACCCTATCTGTATAAACATGGAAATATCCACACCGCTAACTCTGTAAACATGGAAAAATCAACACCGCTATCTCTATGAACATGGAAATATCTACACCGCCATCTCTGTAAACATGGAAATATCTACACCACGATCAGTATCAACATGGAAATATCTACACCGCTATCTGTATAAACATGGAAATATCTCCACTGCTATCTCTATAAACATCGAAATATCTACACCGCCATCTGTATAAACATGGAAATACTTACAAAGTTATCTGTATAAACATGGAAATATCTACACCGCTATCTGTATAAACATGGAAATATCTCCACTGATATCTCTATAAACATCGAAATATCTACACCGCCATCTGTATAAACATGGAAATACTTACAAAGTTATCTGTATAAACATGGAAATATCTACACCGCCATCTGTATAAACATGGAAATATCTACACAGCCATGTGAATATACATGGAAATATCTACACCGCTATCTATATAAACATGGACATAACTACACCGCTATCTGTATAAACATGGAAATATCGACACCGCCATCTACATATCCATGGAAATATCTGAGCCGCCATCTCTATAAACATGGAAATATCTACACGGTCATCTGTGTATAGATGGAAATATCAACACCGCCATCTGTACAAACATGGAAATATCTGCACCACAATCTGTATAACCATGGAAATATCTACACCGACTTCTGTAGAAACATGGAAATATCTACACCGCTATCTGTATAAACATGGAAATATCTACACCGCTATCTCTATAAACATGGAAATATCTACACCGTGATCTGTATAAACATGGAAATATTTACACCGCTATCTGTATAAACATGGAAATTTCTACTCCGTTATCTGTATAAATGTGGAAATATCTACACCGCTATCTCTATAAACATTGAAATATCTACACCGCCATCTGTATAAACATCGAAATACCAATACAGTCATCTGTGTAAACATGGAAATATCTACACCACCATCTGTATAAACATGGAAATATCTTCAATGCCATCTGTATACACATGGAAATACGTACACGGCAATCTGTGTATAGATGGGAACATCAACCCCGCCATCTGTACAAACATGGAAATATCTACACTGCTATCTCTATAAACATGGAATTATCTACAATGCGGTCTGTATAAACATGGAAATATCTACACCGGTATCTGTATAAACATGGAAATATCTACACCATGATATGTATAAACATGGAAATATATACACCGCTATCAGTATATACATGGAAATATCTGCACCGCAATCTTTATAAACATGGAAATATCTACACCACCATCTATATAAACATGGAAATATCTACACCGCCATCTGTATAAACATGGAAATATCTACAATGCCATCTGTAGAAAGATGGAAATATCTACACCGCAATCTGTGTAAACATGGAAATATCTACACCGATATCTGTATAAACATGGAAATATCTACACCGCTATCTGTATAAACATGGAAATATCTACACCGCGATCTGTATGAACATGGAAATATCTACACCGCGATCTGTATAAACATGGAAATATCTACACAGCCATCTGTATATACGTGGGAATATCTACACCGCTATCTGTATAAACATGGAAATAACTACACCGCTATTTGTATAAACAAGCAAATATCTACACCGTGATCTGTATAAACATGGAAATATCTACACCGCCGTCTCTATAAACATGGAAATATCTACACCCCTATCGGTATAAACATGGAAATATCCACACCGCTATCTCTGTAAACATGGAAAAATCAACACCGCTATCTCTATGATCATGGAAATATCTACACCACCATCTCTGTAAACATGGAAATATCTACACCATGATCAGTATAAACATGGAAATATCTACACCGCTATCTGTATAAACATCGAAATATCTCCACTGCTATCTCTATAAACATCGAAATATCTACACCACCATCTGTATAAACATGGAAATACTTACAAAGTTATCTGTATAAACATGGAAATATCTACACCGCCATCTGTATAAACATGGAAATATCTACACAGCCATGTGAATATACATGGAAATATCTACACCGCTATCTATATAAACATGGAAATAACTACACCGCTATCTCTATAAACATGGAAATATGTACACCACCATCTACATATCCATGGAAATATCTGAGCCGCCATCTGTATAAACATGGAAATCTCTACACGGTCATCTGTGTATTGATGGAAATATCAACACCGCCATCTGTACAAACATGGAAATATCTGCACCGCTATCTGTATAACCATGGAAATATGTACACCGCAGTCTGTATAAACATGGAAATATCTACACCGCTATCTGTATAAACAAGGAAATATCTACAACGCTATCTCTATAAACATGGAAATATCTACACCGCGATCTGTATAAACAAGGAAATATCTACACCGCGATCTGTCTAAACATGGAAATATCTACACCGCCATCTGTATAAAAATGGAAATAACTACAAAGTAATCTGTATAAACATGGAAATATCTACACAGCCATCTGTATAAACATGGAAATATCTACACAGCCATCTGTATATACATGGAAATATCTACACCGCTATATGTAAACACATGGAAATATCTACACCGCTATCTGTATAAACATGGAAATGTCTACACCGCGATCTGTATAAACATGGAAATATCTATAACGCGATCTGTATAAACATGGAAATATCTACATCGCCATCTCTATAAACATGGAAATATCTACGTCCTTATCTGTATAAGCATGGAAATACTTACAAAGTTATCTGTATAAACATGGACATATCTAAACCGCCATCTGTATAAACATGGAAATATCAACACCGCCATCTACATATCCATGGAAATATCTGTGCCGCCATCTGTATAAACATGGAAATATCTACACGGTCATCTCTGTATAGATGGAAATAACAACACCGCCATATGTACAAACATGGAAATATCTGCACCGCTATCTGTATAAACATGGAAATATCTACACCACGGTCTATATAAAGATGGAAATATCTACAATGCTATCTGTATAAACATGGAAATATCTACACCGCTATCTCTATAAACATGGAAATATCTACACCGTGATCTGTATAAACATGGAAATATTTACACCGCTATCTGTATAAACATGGAAATTTCTACACCGTTATCTGTATAAATATGGAAATATCTACACCGCTATCTCTATAAACATGGAAATATCTACACCGCCATCTGTATAAACATCGAAATACCTATACAGTCATGTGTGTAAACCTGGAAATATCTACACCACCATCTGTATAAACATGGAAATATCTTCAATGCCATCTGTATACACATGGAAATACCTACACGGCAATCTGTGTATAGATGGGAACATCAACACCGCCATCTGTACAAACATGGAAATATCTACACTGCTATCTCTATAAACATGGAATTATCTACACTGCGGTCTGTATAAACATGGAAATATCTACACCGGTATCTGTATAAACATGGAAATATCTACACCATGATCTGTATAAACATGGAAATATATACACCGCTATCTGTATAAACATGGAAATATCTGCACCGCTATCTTTATAAACATGGAAATATCTACACAGCCATCTGAATAAACATGGAAATATCTACACAGCCATCTGTATATACGTGGAAATATCTACACCGCTATCTGTATAAACATGGAAATAACTACACCGCTATTTGTATAAACAAGCAAATACCTACACTGTGATCTGTATAAACATGGAAATATCTACACCGCCATCTCTATAAACATGGAAATATCTACACCTCTATCTGTATAAACATGGAAATATCCACACCGCTATCTCTGTAAACATGGAAAAATCAACACCGCTATCTCTATGAACATGGAAATATCTACACTGCCATCTCTGTAAACATGGAAATATCTACACCACGATCAGTATAAACATGGAAATATCTACACCGCTATCTGTATAAACATGGAAATATCTCCACTGCTATCTCTATAAACATCGAAATATCTACACCGCCATCTGTATAAACATGGAAATACTCACAAAGTTATCTGTATAGACATGGAAATATCTACACCGCCATCTGTATAAACATGGAATTATCTACACAGCCATGTGTATATACATGGAAATATCTACACCGCTATCTATATAAACATGGAAATAACTACACTGCTATCTGTATAAACATGGAAATATCTACACCACCATCTACATATCCATGGAAATATCTGAGCCGCCATCTGTATAAACATAGAAATATCTACACGGTCATCTGTGTATGGATGGAAATATCAACACCGCCATCTGTACAAACATGGAAATATCTGCACCGCTATCTGTATAACCATGGAAATATCTACACCACGGTCTGTATAAACATGGATATATCTACACCGCTATATGTATAAACTTGGAAATATCTACACAGTCATCTGTCTAAACATGGAAATATCTACACCTCCATCTGTATAAACATGGAAATAACTTCACTGCAATCTGTATAAACATGGAAATATCTACACAGCCATCTGTATGAGCATGTAAATATCTAAACCGCTATCTCTATAAACATGGAAGTACGCACACCGCTATCTGTATAAACATGGAAATATCTACACCGCTATCTGTATAAACATGGAAATATCTACACCCCTGTCTGTATAAACATGGAAATATCTACAGCGCTATCTGTATAAACTTGGAAATACCTCCAACGCTATGTGTATAAACATGGAAATATCTACACCGATATCTTTATGAACATGGAAATATCTACACCACAATCTGTGTAAACATGGAAATATCTACAGAGCTGCCTGTGTAAACATGGAAATATGTACACCGCTATCTGTGTGAAGATGGAAACATCTACACGGCAGTCTGTGCAAATATGGAAATATCTACTCCTCTATCTCTGTAAACATGGAAATATCTACACCGCTATCTGTATAAACATGGAAATATCTACATGGCTATCTCTATGAACATGGAAATATCTACACCGCCATTTTTATAAACATGGAATTAACTACACAGTCATCTGTATAAACATGGAAATATCTACAATGCCATCTGTATAAACATGGAAATAACATCACCGCTATCTCTATAAACATGGAAATACCTACACCGCTATCTGTATAAACATGGAAATATCTCCACCGCTATCTGTATAAACATGGAAATATCTACATGGCTATCTCTATGAACATGGAAATATCTACACCGCCATTTTTATAAACATGGAATTAACTACACAGTCATCTGTATAAACATGGAAATATCTACACCACTATCTGTATAAACATGGAAATATCTACACTGCCATCTGTATAAACATGGAAATAACATCACCGCTATCTCTATAAACATGGAAATACCTACACCGCTATCTGTATAAACATTGAAATATCTCCACCGCTATCTGTATAAACATGGAAATATCGACACCGCGATCTGTATAAACTTAGAAATATCTACACCGCTATCTGTATAAATAGGGAAATAACTTCACCGCTATCTCAATAAACATGCAAATGTCTACACCGCTACTTGTTTAAACATGGAAATGTCTACATGGCTATCTCTATAAACATGGAAATATCTACACCGCTATCTCTATAAACATGGAAATATCTCCACCGCAATCTGCATAACCTTGGAAATATCTACACCTCCATCTGTATAAACATGTAAATATTTCCACCGCTATCTGTATAAACAAGGAAATATCTCCACCGATATGTGTATACACATGGAAATAACTCCAACGCTATCTGTATAAACATGGAAATATCTACACCGCTATCTATATACACATGGAAATATCTACACCGCTGTCTGTATAAACATGGAAATATCTACAGCGCTAACTGTGTAAACATGGAAATATCTACACAGTCATCTGTATAAGCATCGATATACCTACAACTCCATCTGTATAAACATGGAAATATCTACACTGCCCTCTGTATAAAAATGTATATAGCCACAACGCTATGTGTATAAACATGGAAATATCAACATCGCCATCTGAATAAACATGGAAATATCTACACCGCTATCTGTATAAATATGAAAATACCTTCACCGCTATCTCTATAAACATGGAAACATCTTCACCACTATCTGTATCCACATGGAAATATCTACACCGCTATCTCTATAATAATGGAAATATCTCCACCGCTATCTGCATAAACTGGGAAATATCTACACCGCCATCTGTATAAACATGGAAATATCTCCACCGATATCTGTATAAACATGGAAATAACTCCACCGCTATCTGTATAAACATGGAAATATTGCCAACGCTATCTGTATAAACATGGAAATATCTACACCGCTATCTGTATAAACATGGAAATATCTACACCGCTATCTGTATAAACAGGGAAATAACTACATTGCTATCTGTATAAACATGGAAATATCTCCACCATTATCTGTATAAACTTGGAAATATCTACACCGCTATCTGTATAAACAAGGAAATATCTACAACACTACCTGTGTAAACATGGAAATAACTACACAGCCGTCTGTGTAAAGATGGAAATAGGTACACCGCTATCTGTGTGAAGATGGAAATATCTACACCGCAATCTGTGCAAATATGGAAATACCTACACCTCTATCTCTGTAAACATGGAAATATCTACATCGCTATCTGTATGAACATGGAAATATCTACACCGATATCTGTATAAACATGGAAATACCTCCAATGCTATCTGTATTAACATGGAAATACCTACACCGCTATCTGTATAAACATGGAAATATCTACAGAGCTATCTGTATAAAAATGGAAGTATCTCCACCGCTATCTGTATAAACATGGAAGTATCTACTCCGCTATCCTTATAAGCATGGTAATATCTACACCGCTAATTGCATGAACATGGAAATATCTACAACAACATCTGTGTAAACTTGGAAATATCTACACACCTGTCTGTGTAAACATGGAAATATATACACCGCTATCTGTGTGAAGATGGAAATATCGACACCGCAATCTGTGCAAAGATGGATATATATACACCTCTATCTCTATGAACATGGAAATATCTACAATGCCATCTGTATAAACATGGAAATATCTTCACCGCTATCTCTATAAACATGGAAATATCTACACCGCCATCTGTATAAACATGGAAATATCTACACTACTATCTGTATAAATATGGAAATATCTACAATGCCATCTGTATAAACATGGAAATACCAACAACGCTATCTGCATAAACATGGAAATATCTCCACCGCTATCTGTATAAACTTGGAAATATCTACACCGCTATCTGTATAAATATGGAAATAACTTCACCGCTATCTCTAGAAACATGGAAATGTCTACACCGCTATCTGTCTAAACATGGAAACATCTACATGGCTATCTCTATAAACATGGAAATATCTACACCGCTATCTATATAAACATGGAAATAACTACACCGCTATCTGTATAAACATGGAAATATCTACACCGCCATCTACATATCCATGAAAATATGTGAGCCGCCATCTGTATAAACATGGAAATATCTACACGGTCATCTGTGTACAGATGGAAATATCAACACCGCCATCTGTACAAACATGGAAATATCTGCACCGCTATCTGTATAACCATGGAAATATCTACGCCGACGTCTGTATAAACATGGAAATATCTACACCGCTATCTGTATAAACATGGAAATATCTACACCGCTATCTCTATAAACATGGAAATATCTACACCGTTATCTTTATAAACATGGAAATATTTACACCGCTATCTGTATAAACATGGAAATTTCTACACCGTTATCTGTATAAATATGGAAATATCTACACAGCTATCTGTAGAAACATGGAAATATCTACACCGCTATCTGTATAAACATGGAAATATCTACACCGCGATCTGAATAAACTTGGAAATATCTACACCGCGATCTGTATAAACGTGGAAATGTCTGCACCGCAATCTGTATAAACATGGAAATATCTACAAAGCTATCTCCATAAACATGGAAATATCTACACCGCCATCTGTATAAACATGGAAATACCTACAAAGTAATCTGTATAAACATGGAAATATCTACACAGCCATCTGTATAAACATGGAAATATCTACACAGCCATCTGTATATACATGGAAATATCTACACCGCTATCTGTATAAACATGGAAATAACTACACCGCTATTTGTATAAACAAGCAAATATCTACACCGTGATCTGTATAAACATGGAAATATCTACACCGCCATCTCTATAAACATGGAAATATCTACACACCTGTCTGTATAAACATGGAAATATCCACACCACTAACTCTGTAAACATGGAAAAATCAACACAGCTATCTCTATGAACATGGAAATATCTACACCGCCATCTCTGTAAACATGGAAATATCTACACCACGATCAGTATAAACATGGAAATATCTACACCGCTATCTGTAAAACATGGAAATATCTCCACTGCTATCTCTATAAATATCGAAATATCTACACCGCCATCTGTATAAACATGGAAATACTTACAAAGTTATCTGTATAAACATGGAAATATCTACACGGCCATCTGTGTATGGATGGAAATATCAACACCGCCATCTGTACAAACATGGAAATATCTACACCGCTCTCTCTGCAAACATGGAAATATCTGCACTGCCATCTGTAAAAACATGGAAATACCTATACAGTCATCTGTACAAACATGGATATATCTACAATGCCATGTGTATACACATGGAAATATCTACACAGCCATCGGTATAAACATGTAAATATCTACACTGCTATCTCTATAAACATGGAAATATCTACACCGCCTTCTCTATAAACATGAAAATATCTACACTGCCATCTCCATAAAGATGGAACTAACTACTACGCCATCTGTATAAACATGGAAACATCTACACCGCCATCAGTGTGAATAAGGAAATATCTACAATGCCATCTGTATAAAGATATAAATATCTGCACCGCGATCTGTATAAACATGGAAATATCTACATCGCTATCTTTATAAACGTGGAAATACCAACACCGCTATCGGTATAAACATGGAAATATCTACAACGCCATCTATATAAACATGGAAATATCTACACCGCTATGTCTATAAACATGGAAATAACTACACCGCTATCTGTATAAACATGGAAATATCTACACCGCCATCTGTATAAACATGGAAATATCTACAATGCCATCTGTAGAAAGATGGAAATATCTACACCGCAATCTGTGTAAACATGGAAATATCTACACCAATATCTCTAAAAAAATGGAAATATCTACACCGCTATCTGTATAAACATGGAAATATCTACACTGCGATCTGTATAAACTTGGAAATATCTACAGTGCCTTCTCTATAAACATTGAAATATCTACACTGCCATCTGTAAATATATGGAAATATCTACACAGTCATCTGAATAAACATGGAAATATCTACACCACCATCTGTATAAACATGGAAATACCTACAATACCATCTGTATACACATGGAAATATCTACACAGACATCTGTATAAATATGGAAATATCTACACTGCCATCTGTATAAACATGGAAATATCTAACCTGCCATCTGTAGAAAGATGGAAATATCTACACCGCTATCTCTATAAATATGGAAATATCTACACCGCCATCTCTATAAACATGAAAATATCTACACTGCCATCTCCATAAACATGGAACTAACTACTCCGCCATCTGTACAAACATGGAAACATCTACACCGCCATCTGTGTGAATAAGGAAATATCTACAATGCCATCTGTATAAAGATATAAATATCTGCACCGCGAGCTGTATAAACATCGAAATATCTACATCGCTATCTGTATAAACGTGGAAATACCAACTCCGCTATCGGTATAAACATGGAAATACCTACAATGCCATCTATATAAACATGGAAATATCTACACCGCTATGTCTATAAACATGGAAATACCTACACCGCTATCTCTATAAACATGGAAATATCTACACCGCTATCTGTATAAACATGGAAATATCTACACCGCTATCTGTATAAACATGGAAATATCTATACCGCGATCTGTATAAACATGGAAATATCTACACCCCGATCTGTATAAGCATGGAAATATCTTCACAACGATCTGTATAAACATGGAAATATCTACACCGTTATCTGTATAAACATGGTAATATCTACACTACCATCTATATAAACATGGAAATATCTACACTGCCATCTGTATAAACATGGAAATATCTACAATGCCATCTGTAGAAAGATGGAAATATCTACACCGCAATCGTTGTAAACATGGAAATATCTACACCGATATATGTAAAAACTTGGAAATATATACACCGCCATCTGTATAAACATGGAAATATCTACTCCACGATCTGTATAAACAGGGAAATATCTACACCGCGATCTGTATAAACATGGAAATATCTACACCGCTATCTGTATAAACATGGAAATATCTACACAGCTATCTCTATAAAATTAAAATATCTACACGGCCATCTGTATAAACATGGAAATACCTACAAAGTCATCTGTATAAACATGGAAATATCTACACAGCCATCTGTATAAACATGGAAATATCTACACAGCCATCTGTATAAACATGGAAATATCTACACAACTATCTGTATAAACATGGAAATAACTACACTGCTAATTGTATAAACAAGGAAATATCAACACCGTGATCTGTATAAACATGGAAATATTTACGCCGCTATCTGTATAATCATGGAAATTTCTACACCGTTATCTGCATAAATATGGAAATAACTAAACCGCTATCTCTATAAACATGGAAATATCTACACCGCCATCTGTATAAACATGGAAATACCTATATAGACATCTGTGTAAACACGGAAATATCTACACCACCATCTGTATAAACATGGAAATATCTACAATGCCATCTATATACACATGGAAATACCTACACGGCAATCTGTGTATAGATGGAAACATCAACACCGCCATCTGTACAAACTTGGAAATATCTACACTGCTATCTTTATAAACTTGGAAATATGTATACTGCGGTCTGTATAAACATGGAAATATCTACACCGGTATCTGTATAAACATGGAAATATCTACACCGCTATCTGTATAAACATGGAAATAACTACACCGCTATCTGTATAAACATGGAAATATCTTCACCGCCATCTGTATAAACATGGAAATATCTACAATGCCATCTGTAGAAAGATGGAAATATCTACACCGCAATCTGTGTAAACATGGAAATATCTACACCAATATCTGTAAAAACATGGAAATATCTATACCGCTATCTGTGTATACATGGAAATATCTACAGCGCCTTCTCTATAAACATTGAAATATCTACACTGCCATCTGTAAATATATGGAAATAACTGCACAGTCATCTGAATAAACATGGAAATATCTACACCACCATCTGTATAAACATGGAAATACCTACAATACCATCTGTATACACATGGAAATATCTACACAGACATCTGTATAAATATGGAAATATCTACACCGCCATATGTATAAACATGGAAATATCTAAACTGCCATCTGTAGAAAGATGGAAATATCTACACCGCTATCTCTATAAATACGGAAATATCTACACCGCCATCTCTATAAACATGAAAATATCTACACTGCCATCTCCATAAAGATGGAAGTATCTACTCCGCCATGTGTATAAACACGGAAATATCTACACCACCACCTGTGTAAACTTGGAAATATCTACACCGCTAACTGTATAAACATGGAAATATCTACATCGCGATCTGTATAAACATGGAAATATCTACACCGCTATCTGAATAAACATGGAAATATCTTCACCACGATCTGTATAAACATGGAAATATCTACACCGCTATCTGTATAAACATGGTAATATCTACACCACCATCTATATAAACATGGAAATATCTACACCACGTTCTGTATAAACATGGAAATATCTGCACCGCTATCTGTATAGACATGGAAATATCTACAAAGCCATCTGTATAAACATGGAAATACCTACACAGTCATGTGTAGGAACATGGAAATATCTACACTGCCATCTGTATAAACATAGAAATATCTACACAGCCCTCTGTATAAATATGGAGATAACTGCATAGGCATCTGTATAAACATGGAAATATCTGCACCGCTATCTGTATAAACATGGAAATACCTACACTGCTGTCTCTATAAACATGGCAATATGTGCACCGCTATGTGTA
Source organism: Pan paniscus (assembly GCF_029289425.2). NCBI lineage: Eukaryota > Metazoa > Chordata > Mammalia > Primates > Hominidae > Pan > Pan paniscus. The sequence goes on from NC_073256.2 coordinate 4,834,958, forward strand.
TATACATGGAAATATCTCCACTGCTGTCTGTATAAACATGGAAATATCTCCACCGCTTTCTGTATAAACATAGAAATATCTAAAGCGCCGTCTCTATGAACATTGAAATATCTACACTTCAATCTGTAAAAACATAGAAATATCTACACAGTCATCGGAATAAACATGGAAATATCTACACCACCATCTGTATAAACATTGAAATACCTTCAATATCATCTGTATACACATGGAAATATCTACAAGACATCTGTATAAATATGGAAATATCTACACCGCCATCTGTAGAAACATGGAAATATGTACACTGCCATCTGTAGAAAGATGGAAATATCTACACCGCTATCTCTATAAATATGGAAATATCTAAACCGCCATCTCTATAAACATGAAAATATCTACACTGCCAACTCCATAAAGATGGAAGTATCTACTCCGCCATGTGTATAAACACGGAAATATCTACACCAACATCTGTGAAAACATGGAAATATCTACACCGCTATCTGTATAAACATGGAAATACCTACACTGCCATCTGCATGTCCATGGAAATATCTACGCCGCCATCTGTAAAAACATGGAAATAACTACACGGCCATCTGTGTATAGATGGAAATATCAACACCGCCATCTGTACAAATATGGAAATATCTACACCGCTATCTCTATAAACATGGAAATATCTGCACTGCCATCTGTAAAAACATGGAAATACGTATAAAGTCATCTGTATAAACATGGAAATATCTACAACGCCATCTGTATAAACATGTAAATATCTACACTGCTATCTCTATAAACATGGAAATATCTTCACCGCCATCTCTATAAACATGAAAATATCTACACTGCCATCTCCGTAAACATGGAACTAACTACTCCGCCATCTGTATAAACCTGGAAACATCTACACCACCATCATGTGAATAAGGAAATATCTACAATGCCATCTGTATAAAGATATAAATATCTGCACCGCGAGCTGAATAAACATGGAAATACCTACATCGCTATCTGTATAAACGTGGAAATACCAACACCGCTATTGGTATATACATGGAAATATCTACAAACGCCATCTATATAAACATGGAAATACCTACACCGCGATGTCTATAAACATGGAAATACCTACACCGCTATCCCTATAAACATGGAAATATCTACACTGCTATCTGTATAAACATGGAAATATCTACACCGCTATCTGTATAAACATGGAAATATCTATACCGCGATCTGTATAAACATGGAAATATCTACACCCCGATCTGTATAAACATGGAAATACCTTCACCACGATTTGTATAAACACGGAAATATCTACAACGCTATCTGTATAAACATGGTAATATGTACACCACCATCTATATAAACATGGAAATATCTACACCACCATCTGTGAAAACATGGAAATATCTACACCGCTATCTGTATAAACATGGAAATATCTACACTGCCATCTGCATGTCCATGGAAATATCTACGCAGCCATCTGTATAAACATGGAAATATCTACACTGATATCTCTATAAACATGGAAATATCTTCACCGCCATCTCTATAAACATGAAAATATCTACACTGCCATCTCCATAAACATGGAACTAACTACTCCGCCATCTGTATAAACATGGAAAATACTACAATGCCATCTGTAGAAAGATGGAAATATCTACACCACATGCTGTGTAAACATGGAAATATCTATACCAATATCTGTAAAAACATGGAAATATCTACACTGCTATCTGTATAAACATGGAAATATCTACACCGCGATCTGTATAAACATGGAAATATCTACAGCGCCTTCTCTATAAACATTGAAATATCTACACTGACACCTGTAAATATATGGAAATACCTACACAGTTATCTGAATAAACATGGAAATATCTACACCACCATCTGTATAAACATGGAAATACCTACTATACCATCTGTATACACATGGAAATATCTACACAGACATCTGTATAAATATGGAAATATCTACACCGCCGTCTGTATAAACATGGAAATATCTACACTGCCATCTGTAGAAAGATGGAAATATCTACACCGCTATCTCTATAAATATGGAAATATCTACACCGCCATCTTTATAAACATGAAAATATCTACACTGCCATCTCCATAAAGATGGAAGTATCTACTCTGCCATGTGTATAAACACGGAAATATCTACACCACCATCTGTGTAAAGTTGGAAATATCTACACCGCTATCTGTATAAACATGGAAATATCTACACTGCCATCTGCATGTCCATGGAAATATCTACGCCGCCATCTGTATAAACATTGAAATATCTAGACGGCCATCTGTGTATAGATGGAAATATCAACACCGCCATCTGTACAAACATGGAAATATCTACACCGCTATCTCTATAAACATGGAAATATCTGCACTGCCATCTGTAAAAACATGGAAATACCTATACAGTAATCTGTATAAACATGGAAATATCTACAATGCCATCTGTATACACATGGAAATATCTACACAGCAATCTGTATAAACATGTAAATATCTACACTGCTATCTCTATAAACATGGAAATATCTACACCGCCATCTCTATAAACATGAAAATACCTACACTGCCATCTCCATAAACATGGAACTAACTACTCCGCCATCTGTATAAACATGGAAACATCTACACCGCCATCTGTGTGAATAAGGAAATATCTACAATGACATCTGTATAAAGATATAAATATCTCCACCGCGATCTGTATAAACATGGAAATACCTTCACCACGATCTGTATAAACATGGATATATCTACAACGCTATCTGTATAAACATGGTAATATTTACACCACCATCTATATAAACATGGAAATATCTACACCACCATCTGTATAAACATGGAAATATCTACAATGCCATCGGTAGAAAGATGGAAATATCTACACTGCCATCTGCATGTCCATGGAAATACCTACGCCGCCATCTGTATAAACATGGAAATATCTACACGGCCATCTGTGTATAGATGGAAATATCAACACCGCCATCTGTACAAACCTGGAAATATCTACACCGCTATCTCTATAAACATGGAAATATCTGCACTGCCATCCTTAAAAACATGGAAATAACTATACAGTCATCTGTATAAACATGGAAATATCTACAATGACATCTGTATACACATGGAAATATCTACACAGCCACCTATATAAACATGTAAATATCTACACTGCCATCTCCATAAACATGGAACTAACTACTCCGCCATCTGTATAAACATGGAAACATCTACACCGCCATCTGTTTGAATAAGGAAATATCTACAATGCCATCTGTATAAAGATATATATATCTGCACCGCGAGCTGTATAAACATGGAAATATCTACATCGCTATCTATATAAACGTGGAAATACCAACACCGCTATCGGTATAAACATGGAAATATCTACAACGCCATCAATATAAACATGGAAATATCTACACCGCTATGTCTATAAAGATGGAAATACCTACACCGCTATCTCTATAAACTTGGAAATATCTACACCGCTATCTGTATAAGCATGGCAATATCTACACCGCTATCTGTATAAACATGGAAATATCTACACCGCGATCTGTATAAACATGGAAATATCTACACCGCGATCTGTATAAACATGGAAATATCTTCACCACGATCTGAATAAACATGGAAATATCTACACCGCTATCTGTATAAACATGGTAATATCTAAACCACCATCTATATAAACATGGAAATATCTACACCGCCATCTGTATAAACATGGAAATATCTACAATGCCATCTGTAGAAATATGGAAATAACTACACCGCAATCGGTGTAAACATGGAAACATCTACACCGATATCTGTAAAAATATGGAAATATCTACACTGCTATCTGTATAAACCTGGAAATATCTACACCGCGATCTGTATAAACATGGAAATATCTACACCACGATCTGTATAAACATGGAACTATCTACACCGCTATCTGTATAAACAAGGAAATATCTACACAGCTATCTCTATAAACATTAAAATATCTACACGGCCATCTGTATAAACATGGAAATACCTACAAAGTCATCTGTATAAACATGGAAATATCTACACAGCCATCTGTATAAACATGGAAATATCTACACAGCCATCTGTAAATACATGGAAATATCTACAACACTATCTGTATAAACATGGAAATAACTACACCGCTAATTGTATAAACAAGGAAATATCTACACCGTGATCTGTATAAACATGGAAATATTTACACTGCTATCTGTATAATCATGGAAATTTCTACACCGTTATCTGTATTAATATGGAAATATCTACACCGCTATATCTATAAACATGGAAATATCTACACCGCCATCTGTATAAACATGGAAATACCTATATAGACATCTGTGTAAACATGGAAATATCTACACCACCATCTGTATAAACATGGAAATATCTACAATGCCATCTGTATACACATGGAAATATCTACACGGCAATCTGTGTATAGATGGAAACATCAATACCGCCATCTGTACAAACTTGGAAATATCTACACTGCTATCTCTATAAACATGGAAATATCTACACCGCGGTCTGTGTAAATATGGAAATATCTACACCGCTATCTGTATAAACATGGAAATATCTACACCGCTATCTCTATAAACATGGAAATATCTACACCATGAAATGTATAAACATGGAAATATTTACACCACTATCTGTATAAACATGGAAATGTCTACACCGTTATCTGTATAAATATGGAAATATCTCACCGCTATCTCTATAAACATGGAAATATCTACACCGCCATCTCTATAAACATGGAAATACCTATACAGTCATCTATGTAAACATGGAAATACCTACACCACCATCTGTATAAACATGGAAATATCTACAATGCCATCTGTATACACATGAAAATAACTACACGGCAATCTGTGTATAGATGGAAACATCAACACCGCCATCTGTACAAACATGGAAATATCTACACTGCTATCTATATAAACATGGAAATATCTACACTGCGGTCTGCATAAACATGGAAATATCTACACCGGTATCTGTATAAACATGGAAATATCTACACCATGATCTGTATAAACATGGAAATATATACACCTCTATCTGTATAAACATGGAAATATCTGCACCGCTATCTCTATAAACATGGAAATATCTACAAAGTCATCTGAATAAACATGGAAATACTTACACAGTCATGTGTAGGAACATTTAAATATCTACACTGCCATCTGTATAAACATAGAAATATCTACACAGCCCTCTGTATAAATATGGAAATATCTGTATAGGCATCTGCGTCAACCTGGAAATATCTGCACCGCTATCTTTAGAAACATGGAAATACCTACACCGCTGTCTCTATAAACATGGAAATATGTACACTGCTATGTGTATAAACATGGAAATATCTCCACTGCTCTCTGTATAAACATGGAAATATCTACACCGCGATCTGTATTAACATGGAAATATCTACACCGCGATCAGTATAAACATGCAAATATCTACAGCGCTATCTATATAAACATGGAAATATCTACACAGCTATCTCTATAAACATGGAAATATCTACACCGCCATCTGTATAAACATGGAAATACCTACAAAGTCATCTGTATAAACATGGAAATATCTACAGTGCCATCTCTATAGACATTGACAAATCTACACTGCCATCTGTAAAGACATGGAAATATCTACACAGTCATCTGAATAAACATGGAAATATCTACACCACCATCTGTATAAACATGGAAATACCTACAATACCATCTGTATACTCATGGAAATATCTACACAGACATCTGTATAAATATGGAAATATCTACATGGCCTACTGTATATACATGGAAATATCTACACCGCTATCTCTATAAATACGGAAATATCTACACCGCCATCTCTATAAACATGAAATTATCTACACTGCCATCTGCATAAAGATGGAAGTATCTACACCGCCATGTGTATAAACACGGAAATATCTACACCACCATCTGTGTAAACATGGAAATATCTACACCGCTATCTGTATAAACATGGAAATACCTACACCACCATCTGCATGTCCATGGAAATATTTACGCCGCCATCTGTATAAACATGGAAATATCTACACGGCCATCTGTGTATAGATGGAAATATCAACACCGCCATCTGTACAAACATGGAAATATCTACACCGCTATCTCTATAAACATGGAAATATCTGCACTGCCATCTGTAGAAACATGGAAATACCTATACAGTCATCTGTATAAACATGGAAATATCTACAATGCCATCTGTATACACATGGAAATATCTACACAGCCATCTGTATAAACATGTAAATATCTACACTGCTATCTCTATAAACATGGAAATATCTACACCGCCATCTCTATAAACATGAAAATATCTACACTATCATCTCCATGAACATGGAACTTACTACTCCGCCATCTGTATAAAGATGGAAACATCTACACCGCCATCTGTGTGAATAAGGAAATAAATACAATGCCATCTCTATAAAGATATAAATATCTGCTCCGGGAGCTGTATAAACATGGAAATATCTACATCGCTGTCTGTATAAACGTGGAAATATCAACACTGCTATCAGTATAAACATGGAAATATCTACAAGGCCATCTATATAAGCATGGAAATATCTTCACCGCTATGTCTATAAACATGGAAACACCTACAACGCTATCTCTATAAACATGAAATATCTACACCGCTACCTGTATAAACATGGAAATATCTACACCTTTATCTGTACAAACATGGAAATATCTACAAAGCGATCTGTATAAACATGGAAATATCTACACCACGATCTGTATAAACATGGAAATAACTTCACCGTGATCTGTATAAACATGGAAATGTCTACACCGCTATCTGTATAAGCATGGAAATATCTACACCGACGTCTGTATAAACATGGAAATATCTACACCGCTATCTGTAAAAACATGGAAATATCTACACCGCTATCTCTATAAACATGGAAATATCTACACCGTGATCTTTATAAACATGGAAATATTTACACCGCTATCTGTATAAACATGGAAATTTGTACACCGTTATTTGTATAAATATGGAAATATCAACACCGCTATCTGTAGAAACATGGAAATATCTACACCGCTATCTGTATAAACATGGAAATACCTACACCGCGATCTGAATAAACATGGAAATATCTACACCGCGATCTTTATAAACATGGAAATATCTATACCGCTATCTGTATAAACATGGAAATATCTACAAAGCTATCTCCATAAACATGGAAATATCTACACTGCCATCTGTATAAACATGGAAATACCTACAAAGTAATCTGTATAAACATGGAAATATCTACACAGCCATCTGTATAAACATGGACATATCTACACAGCCATCTGTATATACATGGAAATATCTACACCGCTATCCGTATAAACATGGAGATAACTACACCGCTATTTGTATAAACAAGCAAATACCTACACCGTGATCTGTATAAACATGGAAATATCTACACCGCCATCTCTATAAACATGGAAATATCTACAACCCTATCTGTATAAACATGGAAATATCCACACCGCTAACTCTGTAAACATGGAAAAATCAACACCGCTATCTCTATGAACATGGAAATATCTACACCGCCATCTCTGTAAACATGGAAATATCTACACCACGATCAGTATAAACATGGAAATATCTACACCGCTATCTGTATAAACATGGAAATATCTCCACTGCTATCTCTATAAACATCAAAATATCTACACCGCAATCTGTATAAACATGGAAATACTTACAAAGTTATCTGTATAAACATGGAAATATCCACACCGCTATCTGTATAAACATGGAAATATCTCCACTGATATCTCTATAAACATTGAAATATCTACACCGCCATCTGTATAAACATGGAAATACTTACAAAGTTATCTGTATAAACATGGAAATATCTACACCGCCATCTGTATAAACATGGAAATATCTACACAGCCATGTGAATATACATGGAAATATCTACACCGCTATCTATATAAACATGGAAGTAACTACACCGCTATCTGTATAAACATGGAAATATCGACACCGCCATCTACATATCCATGGAAATATCTGAGCCGCCATCTGTATAAACATGGAAATATCTACACGGTCATCTGTGTATAGATGGAAATATCAACACCGCCATCTGTACAAACATGGAAATATCTGCACCACTATCTGTATAACCATGGAAATATCTACACCGACTTCTGTAGAAACATGGAAATATCTACACCGCTATCTGTATAAACATGGAAATATCTACACCGCTATCTCTATAAACATGGAAATATCTACACCGTGATCTGTATAAACATGGAAATATTTACACCGCTATCTGTATAAACATGGAAATTTCTACTCCGTTATCTGTATAAATATGGAAATAACTACACCGCTATCTCTATAAACATGGAAATATCTACACCGCCATCTGTATAAACATCGAAATACCAATACAGTCATCTGTGTAAACATGGAAATATCTACACCACCATCTGTATAAACATGGAAATATCTTCAATGCCATCTGAATACACATGGAAATACCTACACGGCAATCTGTGTATAGATGGGAACATCAACCCCGCCATCTGTACAAACATGGAAATATCTACACTGCTATCTCTATAAACATGGAATTATCTACAATGCGGTCTGTATAAACATGGAAATATCTACACCGGTATCTGTATAAACATGGAAATATCTACACGGCAATCTTTATAAACATGGAAATATCTACACCACCATCTATATAAACATGGAAATATCTACACCGCCATCTGTATAAACATGGAAATATCTACAATGCCATCTGTAGAAAGATGGAAATATCTACACCGCAATCTGTGTAAACATGGAAATATCTACACCGATATCTGTATAAACATGGAAATATCTACACCGCTATCTGTATAAACATGGAAATATCTACACCGCGATCTGTATGAACATGGAAATATCTACACCGCGATCTGTATAAACATGGAAATATCTACACCGCAATCTGTATAAACATGGAAATATCTACAAAGCTATCTCCATAAACATGGAAATACCTACACCGGCATCTGTATAAACATGGAAATACCTACAAAGTAATCTGTATAAACATGGAAATATCTACACAGCCATCTGTATAAACATGGAAATATCCACACAGTCTTCTGTATATACGTGGAAATATCTCCACCGCTATCTATATAAACATGGAAATAACTACACCGCTATTTGTATAAACAAGCAATTATCTACACCGTGATCTGTATAAACATGGAAATACCTACACCGCTATCTCTATAAACTTGGAAATAACTACACCGCTATCTCTATAAACATAGAAATATCTACACCACCATCTATATAAACATGGAAATATCTACACCGCCATCTCTGTAAACATGGAAATATCTACAATGACATCTGTAGTAAGATGGAAATATCTACACCTCAATCTATGTAAACATGGAAATATCTACACCGATATCTGTAAAAACATGGAAATATCTACACCGCGATCTGTACAAATATGGAAATATCTACACCGCGATCTGTATAAACATGGAAATATATAAACCGCAATCTGTATAAACATGGAAATATCTACAAAGCTATCTACATAAACATGGAAATATCTACACCGCTATCTGTATAAACATGGAAATATCTACACCGCGATCTGTATAAATATGGAAATATCTACACCGCGATCTGTATAAACATGGAAATATCTACACCGCAATCTGTATAAACATGGAAATAACTACAAAGCTATCTCCATAAACATGGAAATATCTACACCGCCATCTGTATAAACATGGAAATACCTACAAAGTAATCTGTATAAACATGGAAATATCTACACAGCCATCTGTATAAACATGGAAATATCTACACAGCCATCTGTATATACGTGGAAATATCTACACCGCTATCTGTATAAACATGGAAATAACTACACCGCTATTTGTATAAACAAGCAAATATCTACACCGTGATCTGTATAAACATGGAAATATCTACACCGCCGTCTCTATAAACATGGAAATATCTACACCCCTATCTGTATAAACATGGAAATATCCACACCGCTATCTCTGTAAACATGGAAAAATCAACACCGCTATCTCTATGATCATGGAAATATCTACACCGCCATCTCTGTAAACATGGAAATATCTACACCACGATCAGTATAAACATGGAAATATCTACACCGCTATCTGTATAAACATGGAAATACCTCCACTGCTATCTCTATAAACATCGAAATATCTACACCACCATCTGTATAAACATGGAAATACTGACAAAGTTATCTGTATAAACATGGAAATATCTACACCGCCATCTGTATAAACATGGAAATATCTACAGAGCCATGTGAATATACATGGAAATATCTACACCGCTATCTATATAAACATGGAAATAACTACACCGCTATCTCTATAAACATGGAAATATGTACACCACCATCTACATATCCATGTAAATATCTGAGCCGCCGTCTGTATAAACATGGAAATCTCTACACGGTCATCTGTGTATTGATGGAAATATCAACACCGCCATCTGTACAAACATGGAAATATCTGCACCGCTATCTGTATAACCATGGAAATATGTACACCGCAGTCTGTATAAACATGGAAATATCTACACCGCTATCTGTATAAACATGGAAATATCTACAACGCTATCTCTATAAACATGGAAATATCTACACCGCGATCTGTATAAACATGGAAATATCTACACCGCGATCTGTATAAACATGGAAATATCTACACCGCCATCTGTATAAAAATGGAAATACCTACAAAGTAATCTGTATAAACATGGAAATATCTACACCGCCATCTCTGTAAACATGGAAATATCTACAATGACATCTGTAGTAAGATGGAAATATCTACACCTCAATCTATGTAAACATGGAAATATCTACACCGATATCTGTAAAAACATGGAAATATCTACACCGCGATCTGTACAAATATGGAAATATCTACACCGCGATCTGTATAAACATGGAAATATATAAACCGCAATCTGTATAAACATGGAAATATCTACAAAGCTATCTACATAAACATGGAAATATCTACACCGCTATCTGTATAAACATGGAAATATCTACACCGCGATCTGTATAAATATGGAAATATCTACACCGCGATCTGTATAAACATGGAAATATCTACACCGCAATCTGTATAAACATGGAAATAACTACAAAGCTATCTCCATAAACATGGAAATATCTACACCGCCATCTGTATAAACATGGAAATACCTACAAAGTAATCTGTATAAACATGGAAATATCTACACAGCCATCTGTATAAACATGGAAATATCTACACAGCCATCTGTATATACGTGGAAATATCTACACCGCTATCTGTATAAACATGGAAATAACTACACCGCTATTTGTATAAACAAGCAAATATCTACACCGTGATCTGTATAAACATGGAAATATCTACACCGCCGTCTCTATAAACATGGAAATATCTACACCCCTATCTGTATAAACATGGAAATATCCACACCGCTATCTCTGTAAACATGGAAAAATCAACACCGCTATCTCTATGATCATGGAAATATCTACACCGCCATCTCTGTAAACATGGAAATATCTACACCACGATCAGTATAAACATGGAAATATCTACACCGCTATCTGTATAAACATGGAAATACCTCCACTGCTATCTCTATAAACATCGAAATATCTACACCACCATCTGTATAAACATGGAAATACTGACAAAGTTATCTGTATAAACATGGAAATATCTACACCGCCATCTGTATAAGCATGGAAATATCTACAGAGCCATGTGAATATACATGGAAATATCTACACCGCTATCTATATAAACATGGAAATAACTACACCGCTATCTCTATAAACATGGAAATATGTACACCACCATCTACATATCCATGTAAATATCTGAGCCGCCATCTGTATAAACATGGAAATCTCTACACGGTCATCTGTGTATTGATGGAAATATCAACACCGCCATCTGTACAAACATGGAAATATCTGCACCGCTATCTGTATAACCATGGAAATATGTACACCGCAGTCTGTATAAACATGGAAATATCTACACCGCTATCTGTATAAACATGGAAATATCTACAACGCTATCTCTATAAACATGGAAATATCTACACCGCGATCTGTATAAACATGGAAATATCTACACCGCGATCTGTATAAACATGGAAATATCTACACCGCCATCTGTATAAAAATGGAAATACCTACAAAGTAATCTGTATAAACATGGAAATATCTACACAGCCATCTGTATAAACATGGAAATATCTACACAGCCATCTGTATATACATGGAAATATCTACACCGCTATCTGTAAACACATGGAAATATCTACACCGCTATCTGTAAACACATGGAAATATCTACACCGCGATCTGTATAAACATGGAAATATCTACAATGCGATCTGTATAAACATGGAAATATCTACGACGCCATCTGTATAAACATGGAAATACCTACAAAGTAATCTGTATAAACATGGAAATATCTACACAGCCATCTGTATAAACATGGAAATATCTACACAGCCATCTGAATATACATGGAAATATGTACACCGCTATCTGTATAAACATGGAAATAACTACACCGCTATTAGTATAAACAAGGAAATATCTGCACTGTGTTCTGCATAAACATGGAAATATCTACACCGCCATCTCTATAAACATGGAAATATCTACATCCTTATCTGTATAAGCATGGAAATACTTACAAAGTTATCTGTATAAACATGGAAATATCTAAACCGCCATCTGTATAAACATGGAAATATCTACACCGCCATCTACATATCCATGGAAATATCTGTGCCGCCATCTGTATAAACATGGAAATATCTACACGGTCATCTCTGTATAGATGGAAATAACAACACCGCCATATGTAGAAACATGGAAATATCTGCACCGCTATCTGTATAAACACGGAAATATCTACACCACGGTCTATATAAAGATGGAAATATCTACACCGCTATCTGTATAAACATGGAAATATCTACACCGCTATCTCTATAAACATGGAAATATCTACACCGTGATCTGTATAAACATGGAAATATTTACACCGCTATCTGTATAAACATGGAAATTTCTACACCGTTATCTGTATAAATATGGAAATATCTACACCGCTATCTCTATAAACATGGAAATATCTACACCGCCATCTGTATAAACATCGAAATACCTATACAGTCATGTGTGTAAACCTGGAAATATCTACACCACCATCTGTATAAACATGGAAATATCTTCAATGCCATCTGTATACACATGGAAATATCTACACGGCAATCTGTGTATAGATGGGAACATCAACACCGCCATCTGTACAAACATGGAAATATCTACACTGCTATCTCTATAAACATGGAATTATCTACACTGCGGTCTGTATAAACATGGAAATATCTACACCGGTATCTGTATAAACATGGAAATATCTACACCATGATCTGTATAAACATGGAAATATATACACCGCTATCTGTATAAACATGGAAATATCTGCACCGCTATCTTTATAAACATGGAAATATCTACAAAGACATCTGTATAAACATGGAAATACCTACACAGTCATGTGTAGGAACATTTAAATATCTACACTGCCATCTGTATAAACGTAGAAATATCTACAAAGCCCACTGTATAAATATGGAACTATCTGCATAGGCATCTGTGTAAAAATGGAAATATCTGCACCGCTATCTGTATAAAAATGGAAATAACTACACTGCTGCCTCTATGAACATGGAAATATGTACACAGCTATGTGTATAAACATGGAAATATCTCCACTGCTCTGTGTATAAAAATGGAAATATCTCCACCGTTATCTGTATAAACAAGGAAATATCTACAGCGCCATCTCTATAAACATTGACATATCTACACTGCCATCGGTAAAAACATGGAAATATCTACAACGCCAACTGTATAAACATGGAAATATCTTCACCACAATCTGAGTAAACATGGAAATATCTACACCGCTATCTGTATAAACATGGAAATATCTACACCGCCATCTGCATGCCCATGGAAATATCTACGCCGCCATGAGTATAAACATGGAAATATCTACACAGCCATCTGTGTATACATGGAAATATCAACACCGCCATGTGTACAAACATGGAAATATCTACACCGCTATCTCTATAAACATGGAAATATCTGCACTGCCATCTGTAAAAACATTGAAATACCCATACAGTCATCTGTATAAACATGGAAATATCTATAATGCCATCTGTATACACATGGAAATATCTAAGCAGCCATCTGTATAAGCATGTAAATATCTACACTGCTATCTCTATAAACATGGAAATATCTACACTGCCATCTCTATATACATGAAAATATCTACACTGCCATCTCCATAAATATGGAACTAACTACTCCGCCATCTGTATAAACATGGAAACATCTACACCACCATCTGTGTGAACAAGGAAATATCTACAATTCCATCTGTATAAAGATATAAATATCTGCACCGCGAGCTGTATAAACATGGAAGTATCTACATCACTATCTGTATAAACATGGAAATACCAACACCGCTATCGGTATAAACATGAAAATATCTACAACGCCATCTATATAAACATGGAAATATCTACACCGCTATGTCTATAAACATGGAAATATCTACACCGCTATCTCTATAAACATGGAAATAACTACACCGCTATCTGTATAAACATGGAAATATTTACACCACCATCTATATAAACATGGAAATATCTACACCGCCATCTGTATAAACATGGAAATATCTACAATGCCATCTGCAGAAAGATGGAAATATCTACACCGCAATCTGTGCAAATATGGAAATATCTACACCGATATCTGTATAAACATGGAAATATCTACACCGTTATCTGTATAAACATGGAAACATCTGCACCGCGATCTGTATAAACATGGAAATATCTACACCGTGATCTGTATAAACATGGAAATATCTACACCGCAATCTGTATAAACGTGGAAATATCTACAAAGCTATCTCCATAAACATGGAAATATCTACAGCGCCATCTGTATAAACATGGAAATACCTACAAATTAATCTGTATAAACATGGAAATATCTACACAGCCATCTGTGTAAACATGGAAATATCTACACAGCCATCTGTATATACGTGGAAATATCTACACCGCTATCTGTATAAACATGGAAATAACTACACCGCTATTTGTATAAACAAGCAAATACCTACACCGTGATCTGTATAAACATGGAAATATCTACACCGCCATCTCTATAAACATGGAAATATCTACACCCCTATCTGTATAAACATGGAAATATCCACACCGCTATCTCTGTAAACATGGAAAAATCAACACCGCTATCTCTATGAACATGGAAATATCTACACTGGCATCTCTGTAAACATGGAAATATCTACACCACGATCAGTATAAATATGGAAATATCCACACTGGCATCTCTGTAAACATGGAAATATCTACACCACGATCAGTATAAACATGGAAATATCCACACCGCTATCTGTATAAACATGGAAATAACTCCACTGCTATCTCTATAAACATCGAAATATCTACACCGCCATCTGTATAAACATGGAAATACTCACAAAGTTATCTGTATAGACATGGAAATATCTACACCGCCATCTGTATAAACATGGAATTATCTACACAGCCATGTGTATATACATGGAAATATCTACACCGCTATCTATATAAACATGGAAATAACTACACCACTATCTGTATAAACATGGAAATATCTACACCACCATCTACATATCCATGGAAATATCTGAGCCGCCATCTGTATAAACATGGAAATATCTACACGGTAATCTGTATAAACATGGAAATATCTACACCATGATCTGTATAAACATGGAAATATATACACCGCTATCTGTATAAACATGGAAATATCTGCACCGCTATCTTTATAAACATGGAAATATCTACAAAGACATCTGTATAAACATGGAAATACCTACACAGTCATGTGTAGGAACATTTAAATATCTACACTGCCATCTGTATAAACGTAGAAATATCTACAAAGCCCACTGTATAAATATGGAACTATCTGCATAGGCATCTGTGTAAAAATGGAAATATCTGCACCGCTATCTGTATAAAAATGGAAATAACTACACTGCTGCCTCTATGAACATGGAAATATGTACACAGCTATGTGTATAAACATGGAAATATCTCCACTGCTCTGTGTATAAAAATGGAAATATCTCCACCGTTATCTGTATAAACAAGGAAATATCTACAGCGCCATCTCTATAAACATTGACATATCTACACTGCCATCGGTAAAAACATGGAAATATCTACAACGCCAACTGTATAAACATGGAAATATCTTCACCACAATCTGAGTAAACATGGAAATATCTACACCGCTATCTGTATAAACATGGAAATATCTACACCGCCATCTGCATGCCCATGGAAATATCTACGCCGCCATGAGTATAAACATGGAAATATCTACACAGCCATCTGTGTATACATGGAAATATCAACACCGCCATGTGTACAAACATGGAAATATCTACACCGCTATCTCTATAAACATGGAAATATCTGCACTGCCATCTGTAAAAACATTGAAATACCCATACAGTCATCTGTATAAACATGGAAATATCTATAATGCCATCTGTATACACATGGAAATATCTAAGCAGCCATCTGTATAAGCATGTAAATATCTACACTGCTATCTCTATAAACATGGAAATATCTACACTGCCATCTCTATATACATGAAAATATCTACACTGCCATCTCCATAAATATGGAACTAACTACTCCGCCATCTGTATAAACATGGAAACATCTACACCACCATCTGTGTGAACAAGGAAATATCTACAATTCCATCTGTATAAAGATATAAATATCTGCACCGCGAGCTGTATAAACATGGAAGTATCTACATCACTATCTGTATAAACATGGAAATACCAACACCGCTATCGGTATAAACATGAAAATATCTACAACGCCATCTATATAAACATGGAAATATCTACACCGCTATGTCTATAAACATGGAAATATCTACACCGCTATCTCTATAAACATGGAAATAACTACACCGCTATCTGTATAAACATGGAAATATTTACACCACCATCTATATAAACATGGAAATATCTACACCGCCATCTGTATAAACATGGAAATATCTACAATGCCATCTGCAGAAAGATGGAAATATCTACACCGCAATCTGTGCAAATATGGAAATATCTACACCGATATCTGTATAAACATGGAAATATCTACACCGTTATCTGTATAAACATGGAAACATCTGCACCGCGATCTGTATAAACATGGAAATATCTACACCGTGATCTGTATAAACATGGAAATATCTACACCGCAATCTGTATAAACGTGGAAATATCTACAAAGCTATCTCCATAAACATGGAAATATCTACAGCGCCATCTGTATAAACATGGAAATACCTACAAATTAATCTGTATAAACATGGAAATATCTACACAGCCATCTGTGTAAACATGGAAATATCTACACAGCCATCTGTATATACGTGGAAATATCTACACCGCTATCTGTATAAACATGGAAATAACTACACCGCTATTTGTATAAACAAGCAAATACCTACACCGTGATCTGTATAAACATGGAAATATCTACACCGCCATCTCTATAAACATGGAAATATCTACACCCCTATCTGTATAAACATGGAAATATCCACACCGCTATCTCTGTAAACATGGAAAAATCAACACCGCTATCTCTATGAACATGGAAATATCTACACTGGCATCTCTGTAAACATGGAAATATCTACACCACGATCAGTATAAATATGGAAATATCCACACTGGCATCTCTGTAAACATGGAAATATCTACACCACGATCAGTATAAACATGGAAATATCCACACCGCTATCTGTATAAACATGGAAATAACTCCACTGCTATCTCTATAAACATCGAAATATCTACACCGCCATCTGTATAAACATGGAAATACTCACAAAGTTATCTGTATAGACATGGAAATATCTACACCGCCATCTGTATAAACATGGAATTATCTACACAGCCATGTGTATATACATGGAAATATCTACACCGCTATCTATATAAACATGGAAATAACTACACCACTATCTGTATAAACATGGAAATATCTACACCACCATCTACATATCCATGGAAATATCTGAGCCGCCATCTGTATAAACATGGAAATATCTACACGGTAATCTGTGTATGGATGGAAATATCAACACCGCCATCTGTACAAACATGGAAATATCTGCACCGCTATCTGTATAACCATGGAAATATCTACACCACGGTCTGTATAAACATGGATATATCTACACCGCTATATGTATAAACTTGGAAATATCTACACAGTCATCTGTCTAAACATGGAAATATCTACACCTCCATCTGTATAAACATGGAAATAACTTCACTGCAATCTGTATAAACATGGAAATATCTACACAGCCATCTGTATGAGCATGTAAATATCTAAACCGCTATCTCTGTAAACATGGAAGTACGCACACCGCTATCTGTATAAACATGGAAATATCTACACCGCTATCTGTATAAACATGGAAATATCTACACCCCTGTCTGTATAAACATGGAAATATCTACAGCGCTATCTGTATAAACTTGGAAATATCTCCAACGCTATCTGTATAAACATGGAAATATCTACACCGCTATCTTTATGAACATGGAAATATCTACACCAGTATCTGTGTAAACATGGAAATATCTACAGAGCTGCCTGTGTAAACATGGAAATATGTACACCGCTATCTGTGTGAAGATGGAAACATCTACACGGCAGTCTGTGCAAATATGGAAATATCTACTCCTCTATCTCTGTAAACATGGAAATATCTACACCGCTATCTGTATAAACATGGAAATATCTACATGGCTATCTCTATGAACATGGAAATATCTACACCGCCATTTTCATAAACATGGAATTAACTACACAGTCATCTGTATAAACATGGAAATATCTACACCACTATCTGTATAAACATAGAAATATCTACAATGCCATATGTATAAACATGGAAATAACATCACCGCTATCTCTATAAACATGGAAATACCTACACCGCTATCTGTATAAACATGGAAATATCTCCACCGCTATCTGTATAAACATGGAAATATCTACATGGATATCTCTATGAACATGGAAATATCTACACCGCCATTTTTATAAACATGGAATTAACTACACAGTCATCTGTATAAACATGGAAATATCTACACCACTATCTGTATAAACATGGAAAATCTACAATGCCGTCTGTATAAACATGGAAATAACATCACCGCTATCTCTATAAACATGGAAATACCTACACCGCTATCTGTATAAACATGGAAATATCTCCACCGCTATCTGTATAAACATGGAAATATCGACACCGCGATCTGTATAAACTTAGAAATATCTACACCGCTATCTGTATAAATAGGGAAATAACTTCACCGCTATCTCTATAAACATGCAAATGTCTACACCGCTACTTGTTTAAACATGGAAATATCTACATGGCTATCTCTATAAACATGGAAATATCTACACCGCTATCTCTATAAACATGGAAATATCTCCACCGCAATCTGCATAACCTTGGAAATATCTACACCTCCATCTGTATAAACATGTAAATATTTCCACCGCTATCTGTATAAACAAGGAAATATCTCCACCGATATATGTATACACATGGAAATAACTCCAACGCTATCTGTATAAACATGGAAATATCTACACCGCTATCTATATACACATGGAAATATCTACACTGCTGTCTGTATAAACATGGAAATATCTACAGCGCTAACTCTGTAAACATGGAAATATCTCCACCGCTATCTGTATAAACATGGAAATTTCTACACCGCTATCTTTATAAACAAGGAAATATTTACACCGCTATCTGTATAAACATGGAAATATCTACAACACTATCTGTGTCAACATGGAAATATCTACACAGCTGTCTGTGTAAACATGGAAATATGTACACCGCCATCTGTGTGAAGATGGAAATATCTACACGGCAATCTGTGTAAATATGGAAATATCTACACCTTTATCTCTGTAAACATGGAAAGATCGACACCACTATCTGTATAAACATGGAAATACCTCCACCGCTATCTGCATAAACTTGGAAATATCTACACCGCTATCTGTATAAATATGGAAATATCTTCACCGTTATCTCTATGAACATGGAAATATCTACACTGCTATCTGTCTAAACATGGAAACATCAACATGGCTGTCTCTATAAACATGGAAATATCTACACCGCCATCTGTATAAACATGGAAATACCAACACCGTCATCTGTATAAACATGGAAATATCTACACCACTATCTATATGAACATGGAAATATCTACACTGCCATCTGTAAACATGGAAATATCTACACAACCATCTCTATAAACATGGAAATATCTCCATCGCTATCTGCATAAACATGGAATTAGCCACACTGCTATCTGTATAAACATGGAAATATCTACAGCGCCATCTGTAAAAAAGTGGAAATATCTACACAGTCAACTGTATAAGCATCGATATATCTACAACTCCATCTGTATAAACATGGAAATATCTACACTACCCTCTGTATAAAAATGTATATAGCCACACCGCTATGTGCATAAACATGGAAATATCAACATCGCCATCTGAATAAACATGGAAATATCTACACCGCTATCTGTATAAATATGAAAATACCTTCACCGCTATCTCTATAAACATGGAAACATCTTCACCGCTATCTGTATCCACATGGAAATATCTACACCGCTATCTCTAAAATAATGGAAATATCTCCACCGCTATCTGCATAAACTGGGAAATATCTACACCGCCATCTGTATAAACATGGAAATATCTCCACCGATATCTGTATAAACATGGAAATAACTCCACCGCTATCTGTATAAACATGGAAATATTGCCAACGCTATCTGTATAAACATGGAAATATCTACACCGCTATCTGTATAAACATGGAAATATCTACACCGCTATCTGTGTAAACAGGGAAATAACTACATTGCTATCTGTATAAACATGGAAATATCTCCACCACTATCTGTATAAACTTGGAAATATCTACACCGCTATCTGTATAAACAAGGAAATATCTACAACACTACCTGTGTAAACATGGAAATAACTACACAGCCGTCTGTGTAAAGATGGAAATAGGTACACCGCTATCTGTGTGAAGATGGAAATATCTACACCGCAATCTGTGCAAATATGGAAATATCTACACCTCTATCTCTGTAAACATGGAAATATCTACATCGCTATCTGTATGAACATGGAAATATCTACACCGATATCTGTATAAACATGGAAATACCTCCAATGCTATCTGTATTAACATGGAAATACCTACACCGCTATCTGTATAAACATGGAAATATCTACAGAGCTATCTGTATAAAAATGGAAGTATCTCCACCGCTATCTGTATATACATGGAAGTATCTACTCCGCTATCCTTATAAGCATGGTAATATCTACACCACTATTTACATGAACATGGAAATATCTACAACAACATCTGTGTAAACTTGGAAATATCTACACACCTGTCTGTGTAAACATGGAAATATATACACCGCTATCTGTGTGAAGATGGAAATATCGACACTGCAATCTGTGCAAAGATGGATATATATACACCTCTATCTCTATGAACATGGAAATATCTACAATGCCATCTGTATAAACATGGAAATATCTTCACCGCTATCTCTATAAACATGGAAATATCTACACCGCCATCTGTATAAACATGGAAATATCTACACCACTATCTGTATAAATATGGAAATATCTACAATGCCATCTGTATAAACATGGAAATACCAACAACGCTATCTGCATAAACATGGAAATATCTCCACCGCTATCTGTATAAACTTGGAAATATCTACACCGCTATCTGTATAAATATGGAAATAACTTCACCGCTATCTCTATAAACATGGAAATGTCTACACCGCTATCTGTCTAAACATGGAAACATCTACATGGCTATCTCTATAAACATGGAAATATCTACACCGCCATCATTATAAACATGGAATTAATTACAAAGTCATCTGTATAAACATGGAAATATCTACACCACTATCTGTATAAACATGGAAATATCTACAATGCCATCTATATAAACGTGGAAATAACATCACCGCTATCTCTATAAACATGGAAATACCTACAACGCTATCTGTATAAACATGGAAATAACTACACCGCTATTTGTATAAACAAGCAAGTATCTACACCGCGATCTGTATAAACATGGAAATATCTACACCGCCATCTCTATAAACATGGAAATATCTACACCCCTATCTCTATAAACATGGAAATATCCACACCGCTAACTCTGTAAACATGGAAAAACCAACACCGCTATCTCTATGAACATGGAAATATCTACACCGCCATCTCTGTAAACATGGAAATTTCTACACCACGATCAGTATAAACATGGAAATATCTACACCGCTATCTGTATAAACATGGAAATATCTCCACTGCTATCTCTATAAACATCGAAAAATCTACACCGCCATCTGTATAAACATGGAAATACTTACAAAGTTATCTGTATAAACATGGAAATATCAACACCGCCATCTGTATAAACATGGAAATATCTACACAGCCATGTGAATATACATGGAAATATCTACACCGCTATCTATATAAACATGGAAATAACTACACCGCTATCTGTATAAACATGGAAATATCTACACCGCCATCTACATATCCATGAAAATATCTGAGCCGCCATCTGTATAAACATGGAAATATCTACACGGTCATCTGTGTACAGATGGAAATATCAACACCGCCATCTGTACAAACATAGAAATATCTGCACCGCTATCTGTATAACCATGGAAATATCTACACCGACGTCTGTATAAACATGGAAATATCTACACCGCTATCTGTATAAACATGGAAATATCTACACCGCTATCTCTATAAACATGGAAATATCTACACCGTTATCTTTATAAACATGGAAATATTTACACCGCTATCTGTATAAACATGGAAATTTCTAAAACGTTATCTGTATAAATATGGAAATATCTACACCGCTATCTGTAGAAACATGGAAATATCTACACCGCTATCTGTATAAACATGGAAATTTCTACACCGTTATCTGTATAAATATGGAAATATCTACACTGCTATCTGTAGAAACATGGAAATATCTACACCGCTATCTGTATAAACATGGAAATATCTACACCGCGATCTGAATAAACATGGAAATATCTACACCGTGATCTGTATAAACATGGAAATATCTACACCGCAATCTGTATAAACTTGGAAATATCTACAAAGCTATCTCCATAAACATGGAAATATCTACACCGCCATCTGTATAAACATGGAAATACCTACAAAGTAATCTGTATAAACATGGAAATATCTACACAGCCATCTGTATAAACATGGAAATCTCTACACAGCCATCTGTATATACATGGAAATATCTACACCGCTATCTGTATAAACATGGAAATAACTACACCGCTATTTGTATAAACAAGCAAATATCTACACCGTGATCTGTATAAACATGGAAATATCTACACCGCCATCTCTATAAACATGGAAATATCTACACCCCTGTCTGTATAAACATGGAAATATCCACACCACTAACTCTGTAAACATGGAAAAATCAACACAGCTATCTCTATGAACATGGAAATATCTACACCGCCATCTCTGTAAACATGGAAATATCTACACCGCGATCAGTATAAACATGGAAATATCTACACCGCTATCTGTAAAACATGGAAATATCTCCACTGCTATCTCTATAAAAATCGAAATATCTACACCGCCATCTGTATAAACATGGAAATACTTACAAAGTTATCTGTATAAACATGGAATTATCTACACCGCCATCTGTATAAATATGGAAATATCTACACAGCCATGTGAATATACATGGAAATATCTACACCGCTATCTATATAAACACGGAAATAACTACACCGCTATCTGTATAAACATGGAAATATCTACACCACCATCTACATATCCATGGAAATATCTGAGCCGCCATCTGTATAAACATGGAAATATCTACACGGTCATCTGTGTATAGATGGAAATATCAACACCGCCATCTGTACAAACATGGAAATATCTGCACCGTTATCTGTATAACCATGGAAATATCTACACCGACGTCTGTATAAACATGGAAATATCTACACCGCTATCTGTATAAACATGGAAATATCTACACCACTATCTGTATAAACATGGAAATATCTACACCGTGATCTTTATAAACATGGAAATATTTACACCGCTATCTGTATAAACATGGAAATATCTACACCGTTATCTGTATAAATATGGAAATATCTACACCGCTATCTGTATACAAATGGAAATACCTACACCGCTATCTGTATAAACATGGAAATATCTACACCGCGATCTGTATAAACATGGAAATATTTACACCGCGATCTGTATAAACATGGAAATATCTCTACCACGATCTGTATAAACATGGAAATATCTACACCGCTACCTGTATAAACATGGTAATATCTACACCACCATCTATATAAACATGTAAATATCTACACCGCCATCTGTATAAACATGGTAATATCTACAATGCCATCTGTAGAAAGATGGAAATAACTACACCGCAATCTGTGTAAACATGGACCTATCTACACCGCTATCTGTAAACACATGGAAATATCTACACAGCTATCGGTATAAACATGGAAATATCTACACCGCGATCTGTATAAACATGGAAATATCTACACTGCCATCTCTATATACATGAAAATATCTACACTGCCATCTCCATAAATATGGAACTAACTACTCCGCCATCTGTATAAACATGGAAACATCTACACCACCATCTGTGTGAACAAGGAAATATCTACAATTCCATCTGTATAAAGATATAAATATCTGCACCGCGAGCTGTATAAACATGGAAGTATCTACATCACTATCTGTATAAACATGGAAATACCAACACCGCTATCGGTATAAACATGAAAATATCTACAACGCCATCTATATAAACATGGAAATATCTACACCGCTATGTCTATAAACATGGAAATATCTACACCGCTATCTCTATAAACATGGAAATAACTACACCGCTATCTGTATAAACATGGAAATATTTACACCACCATCTATATAAACATGGAAATATCTACACCGCCATCTGTATAAACATGGAAATATCTACAATGCCATCTGCAGAAAGATGGAAATATCTACACCGCAATCTGTGCAAATATGGAAATATCTACACCGATATCTGTATAAACATGGAAATATCTACACCGTTATCTGTATAAACATGGAAACATCTGCACCGCGATCTGTATAAACATGGAAATATCTACACCGTGATCTGTATAAACATGGAAATATCTACACCGCAATCTGTATAAACGTGGAAATATCTACAAAGCTATCTCCATAAACATGGAAATATCTACAGCGCCATCTGTATAAACATGGAAATACCTACAAATTAATCTGTATAAACATGGAAATATCTACACAGCCATCTGTGTAAACATGGAAATATCTACACAGCCATCTGTATATACGTGGAAATATCTACACCGCTATCTGTATAAACATGGAAATAACTA